>NC_060213.1:37045000-37345000 GCF_021130785.1 Homalodisca vitripennis
GAATTTCTTTAATAGTCTGATATTGCATGATGTAAAACTGTTAGTTTAATTTAAATACATTTCTAGAAGATTATATTTCTATCGCCCAATTTGGGATTTTAAATATACAAGCACTAGCCTCATACAAAGAGGATACTCACAAAACATCAAATATTTTACTGTGCCCAAGTAAATAAAACGAAGTCTATGTACTGTTTATAATGATCGACCATCCTAACCTATCACTGAGTTGGGAGATGCGGTGGTAAGTGGAGCTTTGGTTAGTGAAGGGTAGTTCTAATGTTAGAATGATTTTAATTCATAGATATTTATAAGTTAGTGTACTAAAAAGTATGATTTTAGCAGGTCTAACTTAGTGAGATTTTAAATTATGGGTGTTTAATGTAAACAAGTATTTTTATTTGTAAAGAACAGTAAAATTAATAATAAAATACATATATTATTCCACATATTATCACTGCTTCAGAAACGTCTAGCAAGCTAGCAAGAAGAAGAAGAGGAAGGTCCTACTCTAGCTGAGCAACATTTGAAGTTCAGCTTGACTGAACAAACTGTCCAACAATAAGATATCCCATAGAACGATTGTGCATGATACAATATCATATTTAGTACCAACAACACGTATTTTGCAAAAAAAAGCAGCAAAGACACATATGGTGATTTATTTAGGATTATACATATGAAATATTGTTACAAATTTAGTTAAACAATGAATTGCGTTCCTAATTCTAGTCGTGTACTTAACGTTCAATTCATCACTGCTATTGGTAAAATAATTCTTACATAGTAATCAGCCACAGCCTAATATATATTTTAAAAAATTAGCGAATCTTTCACTAAAACCTTAATTGTGTATAAATCGTAAATATTAATAATGTAAAACCATTCTTTGTCGTTGTTCTTTAGCATTTTTAAAATAAATTTAAAATGTGTTTTAATTTTCTTAAATGGAATTAGGGCTGTTTCAGCCCTCTCTAGCAGACACTATAAAATATTAATTTGGACTAGGAATGGCTATAGCCGAGAGGTCTAAGACGTCGGATGTTGACTGTGATAACGCAGGTTCAAATCCTGTCTATGACTGTAGCACTTTTTATCCGTACCATTGGCCTTGCACTGTATCGGTTACTTCCCTTATTCTGTATCTTAAGGTCCTTGTCTATGAGGACTGGTAGAATAAGGCATAAAAGACGATCAGCCTCTACTTAAAAAAGAAATAATATTATAAACAGGTGGAAAACAGTAAATGAGCAAATAATCAGGTATAAAATCTGTAGCTATATTACAAAATTGTATATTAATTTCTTTGTTTTACTGTTTAGTGTTATAACTAATTCAAACCTGAACTGTTAACGTAAACATTAACTCTCAGTTTTGTTTTCACTATGAAGTGATCCATCGCACGAGTAAACTCGCTGTCCGCTCCAGGCCATCAGCAAGATTGATGGCTCTAACACCTTCTTGTGTTGTTTTTATACAGGTAAAAACCTCGAGCAATGTTTAAAATTGCATCCAGATGGTAGAGTTTCCAGATATAATTCATATGGGAAGCATTCAATATCTAAAAACATATTTAGCTTTACCCGTTATATGTTTTTTGAGCAGCTAACTTTATATTACGATGTCTCGAAACCTAGTTAACCTATAACTATAAATTGAGCAAAAGTTTCATTTCTATTCGAGGAGCACTAAATATATATATATATATATATATATATATATATTTACATTAAATTGTATAACTGGCTATAGCCAGTTTTATATATATATATATTTTTATATATATATAAAAGAGCAAATAATACTACATTGCTCTTGGGTAGCAATGATGTTAACGTTAAAATATCAGGATTAGTAGATTTATAAAGAAACTCAATATATTCATAGCAGATATGTTGAAATAATAACACGTGAATCCTACCTATCTAAACACACCCAACATAATTTTATGGTGATTTAACTGTCGGTGACACATTATATGTTTTTTTAACGCGTAATTTTTGTTTTTGTACTATTCCTAGCTCACCAGAACGTTTGTTATTAAAACCCTAATATAAAAACGTAATTATCCATAAGAGCAGTGTAAAACTGTTCACTAATATTCTGCCAAATGCTATGGAGCGACCTTCGATATGTTTATATCGATGGGAACGACATGCACCATCATCAATCTTGATGTTACTTACACAGAAATAAAGATTCATACAATATATATATATATATATATATATATATATATATATATATATATATTGTGATTCTATGTTTATTGAAATTAAAAAAAAAGGCAATTGCCATTTATACAACTTAATGTAAATAAAAAGTCGTTTGACAGGTATTTGGTCTTCCGATCATATGTTAGTTTGCTTATTTAAACGCATATGTGAGAGATACGGCCAAATACAAAATAATTGAATCGGAAAAAGTAAGCGCTTGTGGTGTAATGGTAGCACATTCACCGGGCAAGTGAGAGATCCGGGTTCGACTCCCGGCGGAGCAAGTACTTTTTGTGATTCAATGTTTATTGAAATAAAAAAAAAAGGCAATTGCCATTTATACAACTTAATGTATATATATATTTATATATATATATATATATATATATATATATATATATAAATATCATTTCAAGTATATACATTAGGTTTACTATGTTTGCGGACAGACATACATAAAACGAAATTTTCCTACCGTTCGATAGATATCTGAATATTATGATAAACTTATAAGAAGTAGTTTTTTCATTCATCCTTATAAGAAGAAATTTTGTAGACGATTAACTGATCCACAAAAACCTATGAAACCCTGTCGCTGACTGTCCCTGTTTTAATACATCTATTCTCTGTATTCCATATTTCTTAGGGATTATAATTATTTATCCCCGATTAGTATTGTACTCGTTGTTATCAATTCTTATCGGGCTTTCAAAACTTAATGCTTTCATAAGGGTTAGAAAAATTGCAATTTGGATATGTAATTTTCAATACACTTGGCTTTTGCACTGTTTTGTATTATCAGACTGTGAACTCTGAGAGAATGACCGTTGGTGTCTCTGTTTGGTTATATCCTTTAGTCCCTCCAAATATATCCCAGTGCTTCAAGGTTAAGGAACAAGTTTTAGTCAAGATTACGTTTCCGATGCCATTCGTACGGACTATTTTTCTTTGTAAACCTAATATAACAGTATGTTACAGTATCTATGCTGGTTTTATTAAATCTGCGTACATATTATTGTAGGTTATTTTGGGATTTAGAATCGTAATTGCATAGTTTGAATACAGGATCAAATTATGTTTTCTATATGCAATAAATATGAAAACGATCGTATAGTATAAGAAGGTAAAATTCGTATTGCATATAATCTGGAGTCCCAATATGATGATGCTCGTACAGGAAAGTGTGCTGTGAGAGTAAGAAATATATGAGCCAATCTCTTTGTACCGTAGTCGTAATCATTTATGCTGAATCGCGGTAGGAAGTAGTAGGCTCCTTTTGTTAACTAGACACGGTGCGTGGACATTGTTTGTTTAGTTAGACCGGTACATCAGCTGATCGAGATGACTACGGCGATACGTTCCGACCCGGCTCGCTGGAGAGAGAGGGGATCAGTTCGAGTCTTGAAGCCACGACGAGAAGGTCCTGCTGAGAATCGCAGCTCTTCCTCTAACCCTATAGTTTGGGATTTAGAGTAATTCCTTTTATCGCGTGTAAATTTAATTCAAGTTTTTAAGTTTTTTTCTTCAGTGCGTATTAAGTCCCTATCAGCCTCCGTAATCTTCAAAGTAGTAAGTCCCGTACCAGCGTTTAGTTAATATCTTTTATTTTTTTATACTGTTGTAATTAAAATTTCTAAAGTTTCCCATCTTTCAGAGTCTGAGAATTAATTCAAATTTTGAAGTATTGTGAATTAAATTTTGGTCGTAAAGTTAATATCAAGTTTTTGTGTTATATTGATTTTGAGTATTTTGAGAAGAGAACTTTTATTTTATTTTGTTAATTTAAACCATTTTTTGAGAAGTATAAATTTTTAGCTTCATTTTAATTTTAATTCATTTTTAATCAGACTCTTAATTAGATTTGTTCGATTGTGTGAAGTTTTGAAGAAAATCGAATCAAAAGTTTGTAAACTTTGTTAATTTTTTTGGTGAACTTAAATTTCGGAATAAATCAAGTATTTCCGAAAAGTTTTTTTGATTTATAAAGTATTAGCTCCATATAAATTTAATATATGTGCTATAATAACGGTACATCTTCACCACCTGGTGTTTAAACAAGAGGCACTTTTTTAACACAGAGCATTTTCTGCTGTAGAGAATTAAGAGGGATGGATTTAAGCCACATTTACTAATCTATCATTGCGCCTCTAAGATACTGTTTTCCCATTACCTTTCTTTACTTAAAAGGATGAAATAACGATGCGACTATTTCTTATAAAATATATTTCGGTGTTCAAAGTAAGTCTTTAGTTCATATCAACTTTTTTTTCAAACATTTATCTCATAAATGCTGTCTAATAACAGAGTCCAATCATAAAAAATACAAAAATATACATTTTTAAGGAAATGAATTAAAACTTGGAGTTATAATTTTGTCATGTGGAAATCGTTTCCGTTTAGAACTTGTAACCGATCCGTCAATTTAAAACCATAGATGGTTATATAGGTTATGGATGCAAACATTACAAAGCCGTTTTTCCAGGGTTCTTGAAGTTTTGAACAGTTATTAATTTCCAAAATTTTAATCTTAATTAACATTTCTCAAATCACAATGGTATCATGATTAATTGGGATCTTTCGTGATTTTAGCTTGTTTTTATAGGCAAGCTGAACGGGTATATTATTATAAACATAAATTTAATGTGTTCACTATATTTGGAAATTTCACAATAAATTCCTGTAAGTAATATACGATATAAGGTATTGTTTCAACTCATAGCTAAATTGAATTAAAAATAAAATCTGACTTCAAGTACATAATAATATGCAAGGAAATGTATTGAAAAATAAATTTTACAGTTAAAGTAGTGTCACTGACCAGTCCATTGTATAATGTTTTTGTAAAAACGACATTTGTTGATTTCCGACAACAGACATAACTAAAATCTTTTATTTAATTGACAATTCCCTTACACTCCTTAACCTTAAATTACTCGTTTTAACATATAAAGGTTTAAAAAAAACTTTGATTTCATTTATAAAAACAAAAAAAACATCTTTTTCCAGTTGGTGAGTTCCTGTTATTATTTCCCATCTGTAGGTACTCAACCTTCACATCCTTTAATAATTCACAAAAATGTTGTTTTCAAAAACCATATTATAATATATATCATTTTCGGTTTTTCTTATTCAGTTATAAGAATTTAAAAATAAAATGTATGTTTTGTTTAAAAAACAAAGTCGAGGTCAGGATAAATCTACCGGACATCACTTAACGTAGTCCAGTTAAAACAGCTGATAAGGAAGATTTACAGTCGAGTCGTTGTTTGTTTCACCAACTCCGGATATCTCTTTGTACTGTATAGAAACACGAGATAAGCCAAGAGATTGTTTCATTATATCTCTGTGTGGATTTTAGGTTATACTACAATTCGATGATTAAAGCAGAGTACAGTAAAACACAACCTCAATATACGACTATATATATATATATATATATATATATATATATATATATATATATATATATATATATATATAATTTAAATAAACATTGAATCACAAGTACTTGCTTCGCCGGAACTCGAACCCGGATCTCTCACTTGCCCTTACTTTTTACGATTAAATTATTTAGTTTTTGTCATACAAAATACAGACGATCTACCTGAAGGTAAAAATCAACCAGAAGTCAGCCGTCTTAGTGTTTTTTCAGTTTTATTACTACCTTTTATTCTTCGTAGTGATGCTATCTCTTTAATTTTAATATTATACAACATATAATCCAAAAAAAATAATAAAACTAACAATTGACCTACTATACACAATCATATTACATCGAATTAATATAAAAAAATTATGGTTGCCTGTAAAGTCGGTTTTTACGGGCGAAGATTTTACGTGACAACGTCTTTTTTCTCGGTAGAATATTTATTGATATGAATATTATTAAATTGCACAATAGGAACAAGGAATTGAATGAAAATAAGAATTGCACAAATTTTAACTATAGAAATATATTTTGTTTACTAAAACATTGTACATAATTTGAAATTAATTAAAATTTGTTATTGTAAATGGTAAAGTTGAATAAAACATTTACTAAAATTGGAATTTGAAATTCTTGCTAAACACAGTTAAATTCTAACTCCGCGCGTGGTGATTGGTTGGTTTAGTTCGTTTGTTTGGTCGCACTGTTATGACATGTTAGAGGTTATAATTTGTTATTTTAAATGTTTGACTAGCAATACGCGCTGTTTCTTCTCAATCGACTACTTTACGATTGATTGCAGAGTGATTTAAACTAATAATTTACTTAACACTATCAACATTTGTCAATAGTATGACATAACCTATAAACTCAGTTTCTCAACTTTTGTGTCAATCTAACAATTAATCAATCAATCATAGTTTACGATAATGAAATATCAGTGTACAATTATTTACCTTTATTGTTGTAGTTGTTGTAAATGACGAATCTAAGCACTCCACATTTTCACGAATAAACATAGTTATTTGCTTTATCCCGTGCGGCGGACCCACAGTTATCTGCTTTATCCCGTGCGGATCCCGTGCGGCGGACCCACTGGACGGGCATCGTAACGTTACCGGGCGTTACACTTTTTCATGAGTGACTCCGAGCCGCAACCTAATTTAAGACGTTGTCACGTCAAAAGAGCAGTACATGAATAATTTAAATAGAAACTACAATGGTGGCTGGTGTTGATTATTTTTGAACAGAATTTTGTTACTGTTTGCTACGTTTAGTCTTGGATTAGATAGAATATAATATAAATACAATAAATTATTGTAGGAAGCAATATAAATCATTGTGTTAGTTGGCAAACTGAAGTACAGTATGCCACCGTGACACGTACAACTCTCACAATACCCCGGGGTACGGTGGCATTGTAATTGTGTAACGTCTGTAGAGTAGTTGTTGCTGTTGTCTCCCGTCTCAATGCTGACAATAGCTGCGCTGCTCACGCCCCGGAATACACTGATTGAGGGATGAATAGAAGACGCGACCTGTGAGCACTGTGGATACTTTCACGTTAAAATTAGGCTATTAAGGAATTTATATTAGGACAGTTCTACGAAATATTCTATTTTAGGTACAGAATCAGCCTACTGGAACTGTTCTCTTGGAACAATAGCCCAAATCCATCCCTCTTCCTAAAGTTAATATATATAATACCTCCGTTTTTTAATGGCCTAGAGAAAAAAACTGCAAGCTTCTATTAAAAAAAACGGTATATTCTGCATATACCATTTACTTAACGTTTCGTTGTAATGTTTGTCTTATTTCAAACGGTTTCAGAGATATTCAGTACATCTAAATCCCACGAGAAATAGATTGTTGCTATTCCGGTTGTTACAAAATCAACCTACTTCTTCTACCTGAGTCGGTAGGTTATTTGATTCAAAATTCTTTTACCGAAGCATTACTGAAAATGTGGTAAGAATTTCTACATTTGCCGCCCCACCTATTTGTTGATAGAGATATTTAACAAGTGATATGTAGTTCTAGACGCCTTTGTGAAGCACTACGATATCCAACGCTATTACATCGAGTAAACCAACCAATTGATCTTTGTTTGCTGCGTGCAATCATCTCTGTCTGATGGTTTTTAAGAGCCAATGTTATTAGATGCAATATTCAATCCAATGTTGTTACTTATCCTGCATGCCTTATTGTTCGATTCCTTATAGTAGTCTTTGGTGCTACTCTTCCTGCATGCCTTATTGTTCGTTGCCTTGTAGTAGTCTTTGGTGCTACTCATCCTGCATGCCTTATTGTTCGTTGTCTTATAGTAGTCTTTGGTGCTACTCATCCTGCATGCCTTATTGTTCGTTGCCTTATAGTAGTCTTTGGTGCTACTCATCCTGCATGCCTTATTGTTCGTTGCCTTATAGTAGTCTTTGGTGCTACTCATCCTGCATGCCTTATTGTTCGTTGCCTTATAGTAGTCTTTGGTGCTACTCATCCTGCATGCCTTATTGTTCGTTGCCTTATAGTACTCTTTGGTGCTACTCATCCTGCATGCCTTATTGTTCGTTGCCTTATAGAAGTCTTTGGTGCTACTCATCCTGCATGCCCTATTGTTCGTTGCCTTATAGTAGTTTTTGGTGCTACTCATCCTGCATGCCTTATTGTTCGTTGCCTTATAGTAGTCTATGGTGCTACTCATCCTGCATGCCTTATTGTTCGTTGCATTATAGTAGTCTTTGGTGCTACTCTTCCTTCATGCGTTGTTGTTCGTTGTATTTTACAAGCCTATGCTGTTACACAATCAGCATGCTTATTGCCTTACACAAGCCGATGCTTTTGTATACTCGTATAATTAAATGATTTTCAATATCTTGTACAAGCATTTTGTCTTAAAGAAGTTATCTTGAGATGTTTATTTTTTACTGCAAATTGAAGTTAAACTCTGGGGCACCAGAAGTAACGGTCGGTGTATGTTTCAAAATCACTTACATATTTACATAAATTTTGCATGTGAGTTTCATTTCTACGTAGGCATCATCGAGTTGAATGTTAGCGAATATTTTACAACTGTCAAATGGCAACGATAAAATAACATAATAAAGCAATTTGTATACAAACTGATCACAAACCCATACAACTTTAATATTTGTCATAGTGATCATGTAACCTACCTACCCACGAGATATTTCGAAAAAACTTTACAAGTAGAAATTTTTTTAAACTTTACTTTCTACATAGGTATACATGAATTGTGTATGTACATTCAAGGGATTTGGACTGACCGTTATTGAAATAACTTTATTTAACATGTAATCATGTCTGTATATCCGCAGGATATGTTAAGATTGAAATGTGTTATAGGGTTGATGAAACTGTGCATGAAGCCTATAAGAAACCTGTTATGTGCAACATGGTGTGGCGTACATCTACCTTTTCTAATAAAATATAGTGCATACGTACTCTCCTCATTTCTTAAAAGCACGTGGTATACATCTATACCGACCAAGGTAAGTAGATTTCAATCTAATTACATTTTTTAAATTATACATTTTTTAGATTTTGCTTTAATTATTTATTGTACTATTTCCTCGTTGCCATCATTATTACCCATACGATAAGACCAAATTTAAAAATATTTACTAATGCTCAGTTAAATCATATGAAGGTACAGGAACTATCATTGAATTCAATATTTCTTATACATAAATTAAAAATCTCAAGTCTATACATACCTGTGGGTTAGTTCACTTTCAAGATAACATGCGGACAGATGGATACATAGATACAAGCATAGATACAGACAGGTAAGGAGAAATAATATTTGTCCAGCACCTCGAGTGACAAGCTTTGACAACGTTCGCCCAGTAATATACAAAACTTTAAATAATTAGTTTTTTGTTTATTGTAATAGATTGTAAATTTGAGATAATAGCAAGAAATTGTGAAATGTTGCAAGTAATTACGTACTTAATAGATATTTTTAGCTGGTCATACCATACAGTAAAAAAATTGAATGTTGAAATATTTCGATCTTGCTGTAAAGATAAATTCAATCAACATATATTAACCCGTAACTACTCGTAATACATACACGCTCACGCAGAACAGGGCTAAAGAAGGGAAACCTGTATTATGTTAAGGTTAACCTATCACGTCAGTATAACCGAGCAGTGAAAAATATATTCTTTCTTGTCTTTTTTAACAGGTTGCGTGTGTTGATGGCAGTTAAAGTTTATTACATCTGTTTCTTGAAGAGAGGTTTCCACATCGACGTCAGGATACTTCAAGAATTTAACTGTGCTTTCCATGTTTCGACGCAGGATGAACCATAAAATGCAAACGATATGTATATAAGTCTAAGAATTAAGGTGCAAGAAGATTGATTTGTGAGTCTATTTGGAGAACAAGAATATTGCAAAATGTGTGAACCATAAATCATTGGTAAATATTTGATACTCTGACAAAATTCATAATGAAAACAATTATTAGAAGAGAGACCGAGACAAGTAGACTTATTTGTACCCTATTTATGAATTTGTATATAAAGAATAAAAAATATTTAACATCAAATTATATCTTAAAGTAACAAACAGAAAGGTAAAATTGGCACTGGTGTTAAAGGCCAGAAAGCTAATTAGCAGTGGTCAAGGAAATACCATTTTACGATCAGCAGAGTGAGAATAATCTCTAACTTGATTACTGAGGTGTAACCGGGCCTCATTGTACAGCTATTAAATTTTATAGGCTGAGTTCATCACATCCTTTGTAATACGGTTATGATTTATGGTTTATAATTCTGATAAAATAACAATCGGGTGGTTCTATTTATTTAGATATATGAACTGGTGGTTTATACGGGCTTCATTATATAAATGTTACAGTTTATAAAGTAAATATCATCACAGAATTTGTTTACTGTTTGTGGGTGTATACCTCTCACACAATGTATCTCAGGCTGCTTCATTTTACACAATTGTATAAACTGATAGATTTTAGCTTTAAAAAAATAAAATATTCCAGATTAGATTTCATCGTAGTCTTTGTTCACTGTTTATGTGTTTCATATGACGATACCGTAGTACAAAGAAGAAAGAATTATAAATATGTCATATCTGTGGGAGAGTAGAACGAAGAGAAGTAGGCCTGGATCACCACAAAAACAAGTTTAACAGAGAAAATTGGAATTTTAAAGTACAGTTGAGAAAGTTCTATATGGTGTAGGATGGCTGACTATTGCATTGTGGAGTATTAGGGAACACGTTAATAGGGTAAAAATGTTATGTTCAAGAAGGTAGCAACTGGGAATCTTGACCAAGACAAGTCAGTACTGGGGAAAAACGGATTTTGTACAATCAAAGGAATTAGCAAAGGTTTTGCAGTAATTTACAATACCACAAGAAGGAAAATTAAGGAATTTTAAAGTAGTAATTTATTGTTATCCACCAAGATGAATGAAAATCAAATGAAGTGAGAAAATAAAAGCTTAGAAAGAAAAGAAATTGCACGACAAATTTACAGAGTCTGTTGTATGTATAGAAATTTGACACGATAAAAGATGAAAATCAAAGCTATTATGCTACGCGTCCCGTATTTTTTCAGACCACACACCGCGTCACTTGAAAAATAATATTTTGAAATATTTAAGCCTTGGTATGCAGAGCCATCTTCAGTTAACAGATGGAAACTAAAACTGACTGTTAAGGTGTTCCGGTCTACAACAAGCACTTCATATTTCAAGAGATTAAACGTGTAGGCAATGTTTTGATTTGGTGCCAACCGGAAACGTTATTTGATAGTTACGACAAAAGAATGAACAATCCATGTTTTGCTTCTAGAAGACTTTATCACTTACTTCTGGCTTACCTAGGGACTAAGGAGAAAGTAATGTATCAAGAATAATTTTATGACAGAGAAGGAAGTAAAAAATTATGATAATCCTTCTACACACGCTTACAATTTTGAATAAATGAAAAACATTTAACAACACACAAATGTGGACTAAATTTTGACAGGATGAAATCCATAATCAATATGACTATTGCACATTTTAACGTTACTAACGTTTCAAAGGTTTTACGGTATATATTAAACTTTTAATTTAAGGACCTGGATATTTCTTATCACCAACTACAAAGAAAAAATATTAATGCTTAACAATCTAGCTCAATATGCCTAAGTCAATCTAAACTAAATTTCTACTATAATATACAATTATCTGAGTTTGATCAAAAGATTTTAATTGTGTATTCTCTGATATTAACTATGGTCCTAGATGCTTCATCAACGACTTTAAATTTAGGAGACACGATAGAAGTGAAATTGATATCTCTACCAGTTCGTCTATGTTGCTTATCCCATCCACAGGTCAGCAAATTTAAGTAAATCCTTCTAATAATCTTTAATGTAGCGACTGAAGTAAATTGGAGTGCTGATCACTCGATCACTCTGAGACTTATAGTGGCCCTTACATTAACACAATATAGCTAGTTTCTAAATTAATTTTTGTAAAGTATATTTTTTAACTATATCAATTATTTTCTTTATACTATTGCCTAAGATTAAATAATTGTCGAGTAAACTAGTTATTGCTAACATGTTTATAATGGTTGTAATTATCACGGTTTAATGGAGTAAGAAGAGAAAAGAATGTCGTCTCTGTATTCATACAGAGAGTATCTCTCTCTTCACTAATCGATATATTATTTTGTCACGAAAGTAATTGGAATGTCGATAAGATTATTAATTCAGTCACTTCAGTTTGAGTTTACTGACCTCATTTTTCTCTGCAGTGTCGCCGTTTTTTAAACGGAACAGATTATATCTTATATATATATATATATATATATATATATATATATATATATTCTTTTAGCTTACTGTACCCATTCTGTTTTAACTCACACATTAATTAACTGTTAAAGTGTGATGGTAAACAGAATTAATTTTAACGAAGTGATTTGTAATTTGCTCGTCGCTGAAACATTAACAGGTTATTGGTCAAAATTATACCAGAATTACCAAAATTGTTTGATTGAGTAGACATGTAGACATGTCCTACAAATTAAAGTTAATTTGTAATTATTTTTCCTACGCTGTTTGTAGCGAGTATAACAAATACTTGAGTAATTACATTGTTCAGTACGTCATCCAATACTTACGAAGTGAAAGTGATTCAAATATCAATAACAATTTTGTTATTTTTAATAAGTTTTATTTTAGTGTTATATAAACAGGTTTTGAATTAATAGAGACAGAGCTTCAAAACCTGTAATTAGGATTTTTTTAAATAAATATCTTCTTAATCAGCACTCCAATTTACTTCAGACGCTAAATTAAAAACTACGAGAGCAAACATTAATAGCTCTTCATTTTTTTGACAAGCAGACACATAAAATAAGGCAATATACTCTCCATCTTCGACATAATCTGTCACATTTTCTTGTAGATACAAATTTAATTTCAATTTTTATGTGAATAATTTTATTGAAAAAAATATTAACTGTATTATTATATCATTTGTTACAGTAGGTAAAACAAATTATTGACGCCAAAGACAATATTTTTTAATTCAAAGAATTGTGTAAAGTTTTTACCAAACGGACACGTGTGTTCTAGAGGTTAGGATCGGTAGAAATATTTATCCTCGCTGGCTTGATTACTAGTACTATGGGTTGATTATTTATACATATTTATCCTATCGGGATTCGCCAATAAATCTTCAGTGTAAATTGTAGTGCAAGCAGAGTTTGGGGTTCTGAGAACACAAACAGGAAATATTGCGGTTTCAGTTCTGGTCACGTCCCGAATTTATCCGGTTGAACGCACGGGAAGTTAAACCAATAACGAACAAGCGACTTCAAGTTTTAGTTTATTTTCCTCCGTTATTTATTAAGCTGAAATAAATAAGGTATGGTAGGTTCTCTCTGCCATCGTTCGTTATTAACTAAATTTATTACCTGAGCTTGTTCCTCAATTGCAGCGTACTTCGAACATCGGACCATCTCTGTATACAAAAGGCTAAACTCTCACTCACTCACTAACCCACTCATTACTAATTATCATAGTTTTCAATCTTTCCTATGTCACAGAAAGTGTAAGGTTGGCACGTAAAACACATAAGTTAAGTAAAAACCCTAAAGAATATTCATAAAGACCACAGACTCAGTTTGTTTCGTTGAGGTTTCATTGAAAATGAACTATTTCATAAAATTCAATTTGGTTATAATTTTAAAATTTAAAGCAATCTTTGTGTGAAAAGAGAATTAAATATCCATGCCAAGTTCTTTAATCATTATAACGAGTACATATAACTGTACGTATTCATAAAACTTCAAAACAAACTTTAAATATCTTTTAATTTTCAGAATAGAATAAAAAACTCATCAAATCTGAACATTTGCAGCATAAATATCCAAAACAATATATTTCATATTTAATGGTATAAACGTGAAACAGTGTATCAATTGAAACAATCAGTAGAATAAGAGCTTTGACTGTAGTAATTTTATTGTAGTATCACTAGTATAAACGAATACAACATGATCCAATATAATTTTTTATTATATAGCACAAAATAAAAATTATATTGGATCATGTTGTATTCCTTTATACTAGTGATACTACAATAAACCGTTTTTCCAATGCTCCAAGATTCTACATGTAGTAATTTTGTTTATGTCGTCAGTCTACTGATATAGCTTTGCTCCATTCTTTTCAATCTAGGTCAATATGAAAGAATTATTGCAGCTTTAGTGATACATTCATTCCCTGCAATTTCTTTTCGTATCATTTTCTCAATATTTCATCAAACTGGCGCCAATTTAGCTGTATTGGCTTTTCCAGAATGCCGTTTTGCAAAAACTGTTATACTCGTGATATTGGTGGCAGAAATAAAAGTTATTAGTTATATGAACCTCTAGTTCATTACTCAACAGTTAAACACATATTTGTAGGGAAAAAAAAACAAACTCGAATTATTTGCCTATAATATAAAACAATAACTTTTTAAAATACATGTAACTTTATGAATTGATATCAAGTAAAATTAAGTTAGGTTATAGATGCAATGGAAAAACGTATGGGTAAAAATAACAATGTTTAAATTCTAATATTAATCAAGTTAACATTTTGTTAATAAAACCAACAAAATAGAGGAAACTCTTTCATTTAGACGAAGTCATGAGAAAAAATAACAAATGTAAGCGAAACAAGGTGAGCGAAAAGCTTTGGCTTCAGCTCAGTTCAAACCGAAGATTTGGTGGAGGTATGTGGATGATACCTTTGTTATTTTTTCTCATGGAGACATTGAATTAAATAACTTTTTGAATCACATTAATAGTATTTCTCCTTCCATCCGCCTCACAATGGAAGTGGAAGTCCAAAACAAGCTTCCCTTTTTGGATGTGTGTGTATTAAGAGATAAGGATGTCCTTAAGACAACTGTTTTTCGAAAAAAAAAACACACACACACACAGGAATATATTTAAATTATTAATCCAACCATAAAAAAATCTGTCAAAGAAGGAGTAGCCTACTCGTTGTTTGATAGAGTAAAGGGCTTGTGCTCAGATAAAGATGGATTAAAAGAGGAATTTAAGAAAGTTGAATCGGATCTCAGAAGCAATGGATACCCTCAATTAGTAACAAATAAGTGCAAACGAACCAGAAGAATCATTCCCGAGTCAGAAAAACAGAATTGTGATAAATTTGCGTTTATGTCAATCCCTTATGTGCCGGGATTATGGGAGAAAATTAGAAGAGTAGATAGAAAGTACAACATTAGAACCGCGTTTAAAACACACAATACTCTTATTTATTTAACGGCAACTCATTACATGCAACTACATAACAATAAGCATTCAATGTTTGAAGAAAAAAAAAAAACACAATAGCTATATATTACACGGATGACAGCAGACAACAACATTAATCAAACAAGAGTCCATCGTGCATGAGAGATATACAAATAAAAAAAAGACAACGTATACAACCAATGACAGTACTATAAGTAATATAAATAACAATAATCATAATAATATAATATAAATATATGTAATTACACACATATATGTATAATAAAAAACTAAGAACCAATAACATAAATATATCTTAAGCATTAACAAAGAGATAGTGGAACATTCTATAATAATCAACAGTATTAATGATGCATAGCAGCCGTGCACAAAACACATCCACACTTCTTAGACTTTCTTAGAGAAAGTCTCGTAAAAACAAATCCAATAGCACACATGATTCCAAAATCTATGTTTACAGTATAAAATGTAGTTGCAACAGAGAATACATAGGCGAGACAAAAAGACCACTAAACGTAAGGATAAAAGAGCACAAAGAAAATACAAGAAAATGTCTCACAGAAAAGTCAAAAATTGCACACCATTGTTGGTCCGAAGACTATCATATGAATTGGGATGAAGCCAACATCATAATACATCGGGAACCACATTTATTCAAAAGGAAATTAATTGAGGCAACATACATTAAAATGGCAGATCTACCAACCAGTCGACCATCACTCGAGATTAGGCCGCTTTGGTTGAAAATTCTAAAAAATGAACTAAAAAAAACCTAAAGTATCAAACGGATCAGATATTTGTAATAAACCAATGCGGGGTCACAATATGGTTCTAAGAAGTTCATCTAGCATGAACCACCAATAACAAAAAAAGTCCCATTCCTGTACCCCTTCCTTTTTATTTCCGCCATCTTGTTTTTGTCTGCCGTGACAATTGCCATTGGCTAGTGCCCTCTGGTCAGTCGCAGGTGGTTAGTAGACGAATGCAGACGTATTGTGACCTGTATTCTGTAGTTCAGTTTTAATTATTAGTGTTGTGTATAGTTTTTTTATTAAGTGCATGTTTTTAGAGTTAGTGAAGTTGACAGACAACATGGTGGTTGTGATTCCTGACTTAGGCGTGCCACAACGCTTTGGTATGATTTGTTTATTTTAACCTAGTTTGTAAATATGTTTTAGGTTAGTTTTTTACCTGAAGAAGAGATCAGATTGCAGATCTCGAAACGTAGTATTACTGATTTCTTGTTTCACTGAACGATGGCAAATGTCCGGAAAAAGTCCTGTTTCCTTTAGCGTACTCTTGCGTTTTAGTACTCTAACTAGTTCACCGGAACATTTATAGTATGAAAACTACTATGAAGCCTAACTTAATGAACAAAAATATGAATATATCATGAATCAAGAAACTTTATTGCCAAGACATGGGGATGCATAGCAACGTCAACAGTACATTATTATCACAGCTGTAAGACTATGACTAAGCTAAGACTAAGTCAAAATTAAAAAAAAAAAAAAACTTATCAAAATCATATAAAAATTCTCTAATAAGTATGTCCTTGAGTTTTTTCTTAAAGTTTGTTAGTGGCTCCTCCCTCATAGTTAACGGTAGAGCATTATAGAACTTTATTCCTTGCTGTACAAAGGCTGACTTAGTTAGGTTATATTTACATCGTGCTAAAGTTAAGTCTCTATTATGCCTGGTGAAATGGCTATGTACATCACTATTTACACTTAAACTAGGTACAATTTCCTTAATGTAATACAAAACTTGATATATATATATATATATATATATATATATATATATAAGAAGGTAAGGTGATAACCTCCCAGCTCAATGAAAAGATGTTTACAATGAGTTCTGCTGGGGACACCAAAGATAATTCTAACTGCCTTCTTTTGCATAGTAAAAATGTTCTGAGCATAACCACAGTTTGCCCAGAGAACTGCACCATAGGCTATGTGACTATGAGCATTACAAGAAGGACATTACGGCTCACATTACTACTAACGGATCTGAGCAGAAACAAACCTTTAGCCATACTAGAAGTAATTTTGTCTATGTGGCACTGCCACTTAAGATTACTTTGTACAGTAATGCCTAAAAACTTTAAGGTATTTACATGAGAATGACTAACATCAATAGATAGGTCCATAGGCTATGTGACTATGTCAGGTTAGTTAACGTATCTGAGCAGCTTAGAGGGTAATAGATGTACAGTAATGCCTACTTTAAGGTATTTACATGAGAATCTAACATCAATAGATATTTTGTCAGAGTTAAGTTTGAACTTGAGGGTAATATATCCCGATTACGATTTATCCTTAGATTTTGCATGAAAAGTCATTTCTACATAGGCAAGAAAGTGTTCTTGAACTAAGATGGTGCATGTCAACCATGGAATTTGGCTATGTATAATTTGTGTGCTAATTTCTTTTTTGTATAATTGTCTTTATTGCTGCCTGCCCCCAGGACATCTCGAGAGTTAAACCTCAGCAAAAACTATTTCGAGTGTTGTGGTGTGGCGTTCTCATCCTAAATTGTTTAATTATACTACACATTTAAAGACAACGCACAACACGTGTATTATAGTATGAACGCTAACTACTATAAAGCCTAACTTAATGAGCAAAAATATGAATATAAAATCATTGCGTCTGGGGTATTTGAAACAAAAAACTGTACATTTCACAATCTGAAAAATAATATAAACATATGTAAAATTAATATTTAGAAACAAAGTTAATTGTTACAAAAGTCGCTTCTCATTTGTATTTTATTTATAGTTTGGAAAGAAAAAATAAGTTTAAATTTTAATTACATATACATTAGTAAGTTATATACAAGTCTTGATACAGTAATATTGTTTATAGCTTCATCAATGCTATCGAATCGTTAGATATCGATATTATCCATAAACATATAGTCTGAAAGTTATTAGTTATAATCGATTTTGTGTTAAAGAAATAAAAATACTGTAAGTAAATAATGAAAGTAATGTTCATGAAAATTTTAAAATTAATAATGGTATCAATGTATTAATTAATAGCCTCTACTCTTATCATATTTTCTACTACTATGGATTTTTACTAGTGTTTGTTGTTACCTCTTGTTCTTAATTTATATTTTTCTTGCATCAGACCAACGAATAACACTTCTTTTAAAAAGCAGTTCCCAGTAGTGTTATTCTGAAGTACTAATATTTGTAGTCTGTATAAATAAAACTTCTATTATGACCACATTAACATAAAATAATGACTTAAAAATTTTCACGAAGAGAAACAGCATTGAACAAACGAGTATATTCGTAATTTAAAGTGAATAAATATAGAATGATAAATTATAAAAATATCTATTTTGATTTTAAAATATAAATTAATTTCTTTATACACGAAATTGAGTTGCTGAACATTGACTGATGTGAGACTATAATATTCTTCATATAACGCGACATATTCACAAAAAAGAGAGTATGCGAGGTTCTGATAAGGCGCTCATCCGCTGTGCATTTGCTGATAGAGTTTATCAGCGAACTTCACAGTTCACGCTATTGTGAGCAAATATAAACAATACAGTCCTGCAGTTTATGCTCTACAAAACACTATGCACAAATAAACACTTCTATGTGATCCTTTTTCGCATCGGTACATACTGTACTTCATTCTGAAAATGCATTAGGTTAAATATAATTAAATATATTAATAGTTTAGGAACGTGTTTCAGAAGTTTTGGTCAAAGCTGCTGAAGTTAGTGTAAAGACAAATATGCACTGAGTTATGGCCAGAGGATGTTGAATACTTTGAAACATCTGAAGACATGGCTGACTGAAAACTTTACATCCAAAGGTTAGTGCTGTGACAGATATACACTGATTTATGGCGAGAGGATGTTGAATGATTTGAAACATCTGAAGACATGGCTGCCTGAAAACTTTGCATCCAAAGGTTAGTGCTGTGACAGATATACACTGATTTACGATGAGAGGATGTTGAATGATTTGAAGCTTCTGAATCCATTACGGACTGAACATTGCATCTAAAGGTTGGTGATGTGACAAATACGTGATAAATTAGGGCGAGAGAAACAAACAGTGCGGGGATTAGCGTGTAATAATAAGGTGTAAGAGTATGAAAGGTTTACCCTTAACCACCAACGTTTTTAAAATATGATTCTATCAATTGCCCCTCCATAGTTGTGATATTACAGAGCACACACGCGTCACAGTGTAGCTTTTATGTATAGCTTACGTAGGATTGAGATTGATTCAATTTTTCAACATTTTCCATCCCTTAACTTTGAATCGTGAATTTTACCTGCAATAAACGAACAAGGGTTTAGGAGGCTGCTTTAATTTCTCAATCTTGAACCTTGACTTTGATTAATGACCTGGAAAAGGTCAATTCTTCATCTTAGGAAATGTTTTCTGACCTCATTTCAAATTGCTTTTTCTACCACGACTTTAAAAAAGAAGAAACGATATTATAAGCGGGTTTAGTAAATATTGCAACTAACCAAGTAAGCGTATTCTCCTCACCACCTCCTACTAACTAGGTTTGATGTTGAACAATAATAATTTCTTATCGTTACTTATAAAAATATCGAAGATATTCATCCTAGAAGAATTGCTATTTATATTAAACAGCATGACATACAAATACAATATATGCTGAATCTGAATTTGTTTATTTAGAAATATTTAGAAACTCAGTGTGAACTTGCTGAAAGTTTCTTTTAGTTTGAATCATGTCTGTAATGTTCAATGCATTTATATGCTTTAATAAATAAACACTGTACCTATGTAGAGATATATATATATATCGGAACTGTACAGATGGGGACACTTCATTGTGCTGCAGACTATAATAAAGAAGACTTATTAAGGTTTTGGAAGTCTAACACCGTATGCAAAATTTTGAAGCGTTATTTGATACTAATTAAAAAAGTAAATTTCAAGTAAAGCTAATTGTAATATGGAGATTTTATGATTAACTATAATGGTATAATATATTACTTGAAAGTACATTTAGTAGACAGAGCCTCTATTAGTTGAAATTGTTTAAAATGTGTGACAAATGTAACTTTTAAAACATTTCAATTTTTTTTATAAGTAATAACAGTAAGATAACTATCACTGATCAGTCGTATTCTTTCACCAAACACTGTACATACATTGACACGCGAAGTAGATTTTTCCAAGACAGAGTGACGGTATTTTTTTGAGTCCTTTGAGCGATTAAAGGTGATAAAAAATGTGACTGTCCTAGAAAAAAACCATAGGCCCTTGCAAATTGATAAAACTATAGATTTAGAATTCGCTCAACTATAAGGTTTTCTTTCCTTTTTGAACAATGAAAGGTTTGTAAAGTTAAGAGAATTGTTTCGAAAAGATAACATAGTTAAGTGATATAAAATATGTAACAATACGTTTCAAGATATACAATCTAATCTGTTTCGGGTAAATAACATAAAATATATATAAATAAACAATCAATTTGATTTCTAACGAGGTATTTAAAACTTGAATTTAAGGGAAAGTTGAATGTAGCGTTTCACTTGCTAATTAAAAAAAACCGTGAAATATTTTTGGTTTGAAAAGATATTTTCTTCACGATATGACAATGTTAGTTTCATTTGACTCAAAGTTTCAACTCATAGTGCTTTAATATTAAAATTGTTTTTACAATTTTAAATTCACAAAAACATTATAATGAACGTGCTAGATGAAAATACAGCCCTGCTTGAGAATATAAGCCGCAGTAATTGAGAGCGTAGTAAGGTTTGACCGTGAGAGCACACAAACATAAATACGCCCCAACTGACGGCTGGTAACGGGGGAACATTGGAATTTATGTGACAATGGAAGGTATAAAACAGCAATACATTGTTCGCGTTTTAACTCTAGTAAAACCTGTACATGTGTGGAGTGGGATTGAAACACCTACACATAAAGATTTATTGTACCAACTGATATACAGTAGCAGATACGATCTGTAATAAACGGTGATCTAAAACTATGGAGCTTATCTACTACTTCAGTGAAACTTCAACAAGCGTGGAATTATGTGTTTGTCTACTACTCCAATAAAACTTCAACATGCGTGGAGTAAGGTGCTTGTCTACTACTCCAGTGAAACTTCAACAAGCGTGGAATTATGTGCTTGTCTACTACTCCAATGAAACTTCAACATGCGTGGAGTAAGGTGCTTGTCTACTACTCCAGTGAAACTTCAACATGCGTGGAATAAGGTGCTTGTCTACTACTCCAGTGAAACTTCAACATGCGTGGAATAAGGTGTTTGTCTACTACTCCAATGAAACTTCAACATGCGTGGAGTAAGGTGCTTGTCTACTACTCCAATGAAACTTCAACAAGCGTGCAATAAGGTGCTTGTCTACTACTCCAAAAAAACTACGACAGGCGTGGAATAAGGTGCTTGTCTACTACTCCAGTGAAACTACTACACGCGTGCAATAAGGTGCTTTCGGTTACTAGGATTTCGGTTTCAGTAAATATTTTAACAGATAGATTAACTAAAAGCTTTACATTAACTAATTCTCATTATATAATGCAAATTTTGATTAGAAATTTACCGAGACCATTAACTGATTTTTATAATATAAAAATTGGAATATTTAAGAAGTTACTGGTTAATTGGCTCACGGATTTGGGAGGGGAGGCAACGGAGAACGTTATTGCATCCAATTACAGATAGGATTTTCTTTTTCTTTTACTTCAAGCTCATGTCTGTTACTAGCCTATGCCCCGTTACCTTACTTACTTTTTTAGCTCTATTGTAATGGGAGCTAGGTTTATGTATTTATGTATGTACGTGAGTGTGTTAAGTGTGCTACATATCTGAGTTATATATGATTAAAACTTATCGGCAATGTGGCTCGACCTATCTTTTCAACGACTCGTGCCCACGCACAGGCTTGCCTATGTGGGTAATTTTTTTCTATATTTTAAGTAATGTTAATGTTTTAATCATACTTGAAAATTACTATAGTATATATTACTCTATTATGGAACTGTAATTCCTTTATTTGGAAATAAATAAGGTTTTGAATTGAATTGAATTGAATTGTTTGTCTGCTACTCCAATGAAACTAATACATGCGTGCAATAAGGTGCTTGTCTACAACTCCAGAGATTCTTTTAAGCGTGGTCTACAAATATTGAAGGCTTGCTGTTGGATACTTTATAGCCTTTAACAACTTTAATGATTTAAACGGAGTGACTCCTTTTATTCTTACAGATGTATTTAATTTTTGACTAATATATATGTAAAAGCCATGCACGTCGTTTTGGATTCAATTTGTAGAAAAGTATTATATTATCTTATTCATTTAACAAATAAAATTAATTGCTCTCATTTTTACTCGTTGATATTAATTGATAACTACTCAAGAGTATCTGAACTACTCCAGTTTTTATGACATTAATAAACAATATAAAAATAACACTAACACATTTATTACAATTGCAAATTATACTTAAGTCGTATATATATATATATATATATATATATATATATATATATATATATTTATATATACATCCATAAAATGTTGTCTACAAGATTCATTCGGAGCAATAATTTTAAATTAAATGTTATCGGTTACCAAATTTTGAACTATTCTACGGATATATATATATATATATAATATGTATAGTATGATGTTCCCCACCATAACAGAAACGAGGAGCAATATGAAATTCATTACTGAGACTAATAAAAGTTTATTTGAGCAGCGCCCGAGCTATCAGAACTAATGTTATCATGAAAGTTTACGATCAAATATTGTATATCGTTGGCTATGGAGCTTAATCAAACCTCTTTGACAGTGTTGGTACTCTACCACTACTATTTGGGATATAGTGTTATTGTAGTTACAAGTTTAATATGGTAGAATTCGGAAACGTTACTATAAGTATGAAATTAGTTTGGAACTTCTAATGATCATTCCAATAACATAATAACAATATATGTTTACTAAACCGTTATTGAAGCATGTCGTGTCTATAAATATATGGCGTTTAATTTAGACAATTTTTTTACCTTTCCCGCAAAGTATAAAGGTCTTATTTAACATGTTAACCTATCCAATAATTTCCATAGTAACTCAAATGCCAAATATTTTTAACAATTATTAATATAAGATTTAAAACATTCAAAATACATATTGTTTTTGTTTAATTACTTACTGTGACCAGAAATAAATTGAAGCTATAACATCACTAGACACTTGCTCTCAAGAGTTACCTCAAAGTAACATTATAAATACCTGATACATTAAAATAAACTTGTAATATTATTGTACATAACATATACCGTACAATCTCGTTTATCCTGGCTAATTAAAAGTGATCTGCACAAACGAAAATCCAGATTAACTGGGAATAAAGAAAAATCACAATACATTACAAATAATTCGTTTGTTACAAATATAATAGTAAAAGAAAGGCAATTTATAATTTTTTGCAACAAAAAAAAACAATACATTTCACTATAGAAAAAGCAGATTAAATTAGAAAACATGTTCTTCTACGTATCTTACAACTTTGGCTGTTCTTTTTATTGGACTTTGGTACACTACTTCCGGAAGTAAAATCCCGAAGTTTTTTCGAGTTTCATGATCCCTAAAGAAGTGTCGGAGTGTCATTATGAACCACCACGATGAATATGTGCATCATGCCACTGCGGAATTTGTTTATTACTTTATCAAAATTGTTTCACTGCCCTATGAGGCCGTTTTAAAACAGCAGCTGTTGATACAATTTCTACGATCATCATTGCATTAATGCTGTTGTCGGTCTGAATCCTATCAGTTATATATTATACTTATCAGTCAACTTATCAGTTAACTTATCAGTCATCAAGTTCTCGTGAGCCTTTATCATGTTTTAAGATATTGTAGGCTTTACATTACTCTGAACATCTAACATGTTTTAACAAGGAACAAATTACGTTGGAAACTAAACAACATTAGTTTATTCTTAAAAACATCGAACTTCGCCACTCTATAAAACTGATCCTAATAAACGCGGTTGTAATGTATTTAACTCATTGTACTATGCAAAAAAAGTTCAAAAGTTTGAAGACACAAATTAAAGACATAGTAAGTAATATTTTATTTATTTGGTACAAAATACATTGTTTATAATATTAATATACTCTAAACATATCGTAGCTATGGTGGGAAGGGTTGATTCATTGCAAGTATTCAGTTTAGCTCCAGTTCACCTTCCTCTTAATTCAGCCCTTGCAATCGGATAGTGTCGCAGACTTGAATCGTCTTAATTTATCGTCAGAAACCTGATGCTGTTATAGACTTAACTCCTGGATTCTGGAGTCATGTACGTCTGAATATATTCATGAAAGTACTGCGGCGGTGAATTGGAGCTATGTTCTATGTTTGAAACAATACTTTATAGTACTAAAAATTGTACTGTGTTGCATCGCTGTAACATGTTTCCTATGATTTCCAAAGTGTACCATTTAATATAAATTACGAGAAATAATGCCAGAATACTACAATCTAGTGAGATGTTTCCAGATAGTCTAGGGTGAAGAAAGACGGATGGGAAGAATTATTTGATACTCCCGTATCGTCTCGAGGGAATCCAAAATGAAACATTTCCTTCTACGAAGAGAACTTTATGCTATATAGATTCCTCTGGGATTGTTCATTCGCTCTAAACAGAACGCTTATCTTTTTTAAAAGCGATTTGTTATATTTCATTTGAAGATGTGGCTCGATAAAATAAATCAAATTTTGATATTGAATTTTATTGATTTATCACTATTAGAAAATATTTACTGTGCACTTTTAGGAAATACATTACTTCGTGTTGATTATGGCTGAGTGTTTAAAGTAACCCATTGAAAATTTTTAATGGGACTAGCTGTTACTTCAGTTACCGATATTTTCGATTTATTCCTCCAATTTGTTAAGATATCTTTACTTGGTGATATAAAATTCACTCTTAATGTTTATATGATATAAAAATTGAAGCTACGTAATGAAATCATAATGCTGACTGAACTGTCATTTTGTTAAACTAAACAATACTTCAGATCATATAATTTAGTCTAAAATTGAGTGGTTTATTTTCGTACTGCTCTATCCTCCGCCTCGTCAAACGTTACACATTTGATCTAAATGAACCGAATGAACATTCCGTAATTAGTAAACAAGGAAATAAAAATAATTTATTATTTAGTTATTTTTTCATATTTTCCATCTACTCACTCATTCTAATGTAATTGCTATTATTGAAGAGCTAGGATTCAAAGCAGTGTTTAAATAATAAAACTTCCAATGAGGTAGTGAGGGTAACACAATGCAAGAATGGGCTAACATCAGTTCTTGTCACTAACTTTTAATGTTGAATATTAGTCAATATTAACATTTTCACAGTATAAATAATATACAAGTCTTAATATTCATATCATAAGATATCATATGATCTTGCTACCATCGTGGTTACCCATATGATAAAACACACACACACACACACACACACACACACAGAGCACATATTTGGTAACGCTCATCAGAATCGCCTGGAGTGACGTGCACCATCGAAGTCAGTGAGTGACAGACTTAAATTAAATCTTTCTAATTCCATGAGTGATAGGTTTCGCTAACGCTCAGCCAATTGATATAATAAAATTTAATTTACATCATATGAATTCGATTTTTATTCTAGTTAAGTAATTAAAACTTTTCATTTTACTTTGTTACATTATGAATACAAATCATGTCAAAATGGGTTTGGTAAAACATTCTTAATGTTCAGATTAGGAATTACATAATTTTATATCTGGCCATTGGGTTTTTAATTACACTTTAAATTTACAATTTGTATTTATTTTGCACATTACTTATATTTATACCATGTATATTGAAATATGAAGCGGGTTTATTTCTATGGTTCAAAGTACTTAATGTCTTATAGCGTTTGCATTTAAAAATTCTTTCAACTAAATCCTCAAAATTTATCATTCGAAATGACGCTAAGCACAAAAACAATTACGAAATGTATTAAAATAGTGTTATTAAATTGAATGTAGATATATGTCTGTCTTTATCGCTATTTTACAGTACATTTAAGCATTTAATATTGACATTTAAATACCAATGGGCAGAGTCCTATTTTAATTTATATTTTAACGTTTAAACTACGATTATGCTAATTTACAACTCAATAAAATTTGTCGGTTCTGC
The DNA here is from genome assembly GCF_021130785.1 of Homalodisca vitripennis. Taxonomy (NCBI): domain Eukaryota; kingdom Metazoa; phylum Arthropoda; class Insecta; order Hemiptera; family Cicadellidae; genus Homalodisca; species Homalodisca vitripennis. The sequence continues at coordinate 37,071,691 of NC_060213.1, forward strand.
TTGATGGAGGTTTAAATATTCATAGTCATACTCTCAAATTTATATCAGTAGGATTAGAGTAAGTAAAAGTAAAAATAGTGTAACACCAAGCAATACATTACATTCCAACAGATATCAACTTTACTTTCTCAGCTGTCCTGAGAAGTGACAGTGACTGAGAAGTCCTGCCGAACGTGAGTTGACTTTAGGTTGTCTTTACGACATTACAGAGACCTTTTTTATCCTCAGTTTTTACAGATTCTTTTATTCGCTTTGTTTGATCACTTATATTTCCCATAAACCAGAATAGAGTCACAGTATTTGAGTTGACAAAATTGGATTATACTAAGATATTGAAACTGAATTGTCTTTATAAATAGGAAATATTATTTTGTAATTTTAATTTTTTTTAAGTCGTAAAATAACGTAGGTAAGTAATTTAATTTGTGGTTTTATCGAAAACATGAACATGATGTCGTACAGCTCAAAATTGAAACATTATCTGATTAACTCAGTTCCAGAACTAGGGTTAAGGTGGTGCAATGAATTTTGTGATTGTACAATATCTTTGTGTTAAATTCATATCCCTCTTAGATCACTTCCCTAAATATAGAAAAGTAGTGATATTATACTGATATAAGTGAAATTTCAGTAATTTAATGTTGAAAATTTAAGCAATATTTTTAACAGGCCCAGGTAAAAAGTAAAAAAATAATTATTAAAAAAACTTTTCTTATCGTATCCAATTTTGATATATCCTACACTGAGAAAGCAGGAGCGGCACATCAAAACCGCAGATGATGACTGTTGGAGTGGGTGGGGTTACCTTAATGTTTAAAAAGGGGTTTAAAGCGTAAACACGAGAAAAAATAGATTCCCTTGTCCGCTTTACCTGGTAAGGCCTGGAGCAGAACTACCCTCCGCTTCTTTGAAGTTGACTGGGATAGCACTTGCTATCTTCATGAGATCTCAACAAGAGGCGGCCCTCTATTCCTAATCTTTCCCATCCTGAATATCCTGTCAATATGGATAGAGCACAGAGTTTCCCTTAGGGCTTAGTGTAATGAGTATTCTCGCCTTCTTATCCTAATTACAGAACAACAAGCGTCGATGATTACTATAAATATTCAGAACACAGGAACAACAGTAAAAAGGCTGAGTTATCGAACAGAGTTGGTCTCTGCATCAACTTAATGGAAGTAAAAGGAATAAATGTTTGACGACGGGCAATTATAACAAATAGTGATAAAACTCATAATACAGATGGTATCTATTATTTAAATAATAGGCTACAAATTTTCCAACTCACAGCATTACAAAGTTTTTATTTTTTCATACTAAGGTGTTTGGTTCTTATCTGGCAGCACAAAATGAAGCACAAATCTGGATTAAAGTTTTCTATCTATTTAAATATTGATACGAACAACAGCATTGGTGATAGTAAAAAATGAAGTTTTTTATTGAACAGAATAAGAGCCTATGATAATTTTTAATCTTAATTCATACTTTATCGAATTTATTGTTATAATATCATATTATATATATATATATATATATATATATATATATATATCATATTTTATATATATATTTGGGTGGTCCAAAAACTAAAATGTTAGAAAATGGTATTTGCTATTATGTAGTACAGAAACAAATTTTAGGTGAATAGGTCAATATTTAAGCGGCCCATACACTAGACGTGCAATGCACGCCGTGCAAGCACGACGCGACGTGCCAAAATTGGGAGAAACGTGCCAGTGTGTGGAGGTCTCCGTGCTAAGCACGCCGTGCATTGCATGGCACGATGGCAATCAAGATCGGTTTGATTTTCGCCGTGCCGTGCCACCTGCCGCCGTGCCATCCTGCAAGTGTGTGGATCAGTCCCGCGCCACGTGCTGAGAGTGGAGTGTCTTTTGAGGTTATTTTTCGTTCTCTCGCGGCAAATACTCTCCTAACGACTGCTGACACGCAAATGTTTGTCTCTCCTAATTTCTTACCATTATTTATAGACTCGTACAGAAATCACCATTGTTTGTGGCGAGTGAAGTGTAAAGAGTACTCAAATAAAAGTCTAAAAAAAAATGCGTATTTAGACCTTGTGGTACTGTGCAAAACTGTGGTTCCTGATTGATTAAATGTGAAGAAAAAGAAAATTGATTTACTTAGAGGTAATTTTAGAAGAGAACATAAGAAAGTTACCGAGAGCAAGAGATCAGGAGCTGGCACAGACGCAGTTTATGTACCTAAACTATGGAATTACAAACTGCTACTATTTTTGATTGATCAAGAAGAAGTACGTCTGTCGATAACATCATTAGATTCTCCGACAGAAGATTCACAACAAACTGGCGTAGGTCATGCTGATGACGATGTACTCAGTGAGTGCGAGGAAGATGAGGTAAGTTTATAGACTGTATTTTAATCCCGTTTTGCAGAGTATCGCTATGTTAAGTTAAAAAACATACACAATTAATTGCCACAAGCGCGCGAAATCCACCAAAAATAGTTCCTTTACGCTTTAAAGCATTTTTATCATCATCTAGTGGTAAAATGGTGCTAGAGGCTTTTCATCTCATCATCTCTTTTTAGCTAACGAACTTCAAGTTTCTAATTATGAAAGGTACATGTGTACAAAGTTTGATAAAATGAAGCAAAACATTACGGGTTTTATGCTATTTTAGTTACAAAGCTTTAAACGGTAATTATTTTTAAACCGGACGTCATATCAAATTATAATAAATGTTTTGTAAAAACATAAATATAGCAAATTTGAACAAAATCGGATAAAAGGCGTATGAGATAAACATTAATTAAATTAATTAATTAAATCATGATTTTCCTTTTATTTTGATCTAGAAACCACCTCTCGAGGGTTTTTAAGAGCCATTTTTCACACTATGTATGGTGGGAACTAGGGATAATTTAAAAACATTTTTGTTTTTATTTTTGTATTGTTTAAGTACCAAAGTGAACATTTTGTATTTTTTTTTTTGTATTACCAAGTAAACATAACATTTCAGGTTAACCCATTTTACAGTATTCACACACAAAAAGATTAAAGTATCTTTGAAAACAGTCATAATAAATTATTGCTAACTCTTTCCATTGAAATGTACAATGTTTTAATTAATATACCCTACACATTTACAATTTTGAAAATAACAGTACAAAAACTTTATATTTACAGTAATAATATTTTTTATTGCTTGGATATTTTTGAAACCTCACAGTTGGAAATAATCATTACTGTATGTAGTTATTTGCCAGAGTACCCTCATTAACAATTCTGTCCTGCCAAGCTACTTGGCCAATTGTTGTGAAGTACGTTTTGTAAGAATCTCTTAACACTTTTGCCCTTACTGATACATGCCTTTTTTGACTTGCTGCCAGATTTTGATACGCGTTTGCAGGTGGGAAGTTTTCCCTCCAATCTCCAGGGATCACGAAGTTTGTCATAGGTTCTTCATTGTCAATTTCTGACGGCTGTATGTAATTTCTACCACACTTTCTTCTCAGCAAATTATGCAACACAACTCAAGAAATTACGATGTAATCAACTTTATCTGGCCACAGGCTATTGTTGTATGGAATATTCTAAATTTGCTTGCTAAAACACCAAAAGCATTTTCTACAACTCTTCGTGGACTGGACAAGCGATAGTTAAAAATTCTCTGATCGTAAGTTAAGCCCTTCTGCGGGTATGGTTTCAAAAAGTCTTCTCTTAGTGAAAATGCTTCATCGCCTATAAAGACGAAATCTAAATTTCCTACAGTTTCCTCTTTTGGCAAATTGAGTTCATTATTTTTAGTTTCTTATAAAACGTAGTGTTTTCAATAACACCGCTATCAGATATCCTTCCATTTTGTCCTACATCAACGTAAATGAATTCCATATTTGCATCCACTATTGCCATAAGCACAATGCTAAGATAACCCTTGTAATTATAAAAATATGATCCACTGTTAGGAGGCTTCGTAATGTATGCTTTCCGTCAATAGCACCACCACAGTTCGGGAAGTTCCACTGTGAATAGAAACCATTAGCTTTGTCCTTCCATTCATAAGTTCTTGAGGGCATCTAAAACAAGTTAATAAATATGAATTATACATCACATGAGTTTAATTCAAAATGTAACATAAATTTTTTCATACATTAAAATAATACGTTTATTTTTAGGATGACAACAGGAAGGAACAATCTCAACCAGAAACTAGTACGCCGTCTACGTCATCTGCTCCCACGTTCGGACGGAAGAAAAGAGCCAGATGTGGGCACCTTAACATCTACTGCTGCTGATTACCTAAAATAAGCAGTTGACATTCTGCAGCGAGAAGAGGATGAATACTAGACAAATTTGCTGGAAATGTTTGCCGCAAAACTCCGAAAAATGGATGATAGAAAATGTATTTTTGCCGAGAACTTGATAAATCAAGTCTATTTCAAGGTGCTCTAGGGAAACTTCAAGAAGACTCAATTATCCATACACCGGTTTCTTTCATCGCCACGTCTGGTAACTCCTCCAGGAGCAGCTTAACAAGTGCTTCCAACGATAATAATCAATACATCGCTTTTTACGACTTTTATCATTTGGAGTTTTACTAAAGTTGTGTAATGTATAATTTCTAAAATGTTATTAAATTGTGTTTGAAACTAAATGCCTTAAATTTACGTGTGGCCTAAGCCATGTGTAACCATCGTCAAACACGTTAAGTAGCCTACAATCATTCGAATAGGCTGCATAACATTTTAATATTATACATTATAACGGTTAATTATAAAAACATGATTAACAGGTAATATCTTGTAATCATTACTTTCATGGCTTTAAAATATAAATGGCTTGGATGGATTTTTGAACGGTTTGTCTTACCTTTAAGTATTCATCCTTTAAAACTTCAAAAATAGCTTGACATGTTTCCGGTATGATGTGGCCAAGAGCTTGAGGTGAAATTATTGTTGAATAATTCATGTCCTCCAGTGAACTTCCAGTGGCTAAATATCTAAGCGTGGCAACTAACCGTTGTTCCGCCGTTATAGCTTTTCTCAGATTAGTGTCTTGTCTTTCGATGCACTAACCTTTTCCAACACATAACTAAATGTTTCGTCATCCATTCGCAAGTAGTTCCTGTAATCATTTTCATGATTTTCAAGTACCTTTCAGTAGTCTCATATCAGAATACATTTCTCTCTCTTTTAACCAATTTTTCGTCCATAATTCTCTTCTTCACTTTGCTATCGTCATGAATCGCACCAATCAACAATACTATTAACGCTTTATGTTTAGTTACAAGAGACATAGTAGTAAAATATCATAGCACGACAATACTACACAATATCACAATACCACAACCAACTTCTAGCACGTCACGGGACTGACTAAACTGTCAGTGTGTGGGGCACAAAGTGCCATGCCAAGCACGGCGTGCCAGTATAAAAAACTACACCGGCGTGCAATGCCCGTCTAGTGTATGGGCTTTAGGGGTCCATATAATTTGACACTTTAAAAGGGAAAAAAATAAATTTTTAATAAAAAAATTGATACTTTGGTACAAAAACAACTTCAATAATTAAAGTAATAAATCTATCTCCATACATGTAAAGTTTCTATTAAGTTCGAGCATAATACAACTTATTAACATTATCAGCCATCAGCGATGTCTTCTTAGCTGTTGGAAACTGTTTTCTGTATAGTTTAACTAACTAAAGGAGATATTGAAACCGTTCTTCATTTTTTGTTATCAAAGTATTATGTTTGAATTAGAGCAATCCCTCTTTTGGCACAGTCGTTCATTACTATAATGTTCTGTGCTTTCTCTTAAAAAATAACAAATTCTGATCAGTAGGTCACAACACAGGGTCCTTGGAAAGGAAAGAAGAACATTTTTTATTCACGATTTTTAAGTGGAATGGCGAACAGTTTCCGTTGTCTGCTGTGTACCATGTTTCGAGAGGACTCTCATGGTGAAATGATTTACTCTCTAACCTCTTAAGGGCCTTTAGGCTTTGATGGGCGCTGTAGGTTTTTAACAATCGCAATTGTGGTGTTAATACTGACGCGGGATTCTAAAGTACTAATCCGATTAAGTATTCCGAAAAAAACACAGGTGGCGTTTAAATGCTACTAAAGTAACATTCCTAACGATTTAGTTAGAATATGATTTAACTTGCTTTAAAAGAAGGGCTGCCTTCTCAGATTTGGGCGCTTAGTTCCAATCTCATCCATAAATTAGTATAGCTACAAACAAGCTTACCTCAGTGATTTCCTTCTTTTCTTTAGATGTAAGGGTAAACTGATCCTTAAATAAGTATACTTTGAGCCAATAAATAGCCTCAGCCATCCAACGTGTATTATGCAAACCACCTGGGGCTCGGAACTTTACCCTCGATTCTTAGCTTGTATCACTAAGAAAAACATTACACAACTGTAGAAGCTCTAAGTAGTCATATCTAGTCTGCGTTTATTGGTTTGGATCCTCTAAAAGAGCAACATAATAGTCCATCATATCTTTTCTTTGTATTTGTTTGGTCATTGGCTTCAAACAAATCACGATTAAATATGGCAACATCAGGGCCCTCACAAACTCCAAAAGCTGTACTTTTGGATATCAAGTACAATATGTTGTCTACTTGGAATCCACACAAGGCTAGAATTCAAACTGTCTTCAAGAATGGCACATTCGCCACTTTTCAACCCAGTATTGGCAGCTGTTGTGTAAAGTACTAAAGCACGCACATTTTTTCTCAGTTTCCAATCATCCAGAGCGTTTAGACAAGCATGTAAGAATAAGGGATCTTCACAAGTGAAAATTGACTTGTCAGTTTTTTCAACCGTTTCTCTTCTTTTCATACGATTACGTCTGATTGTGCTTGGAGATGCTGATAACTCATCTAAACTCATACCGAGGGGAAGTAAACAAAGGAGAAGTGCTGCTACCTTGTACAAATTGGTGCAACTAAAGAAACCTATTAAAAGGGAGTTTATTGTAATTGTTAGCTGAATTACCTAAAGTAACCTTTAAACGGTTAATTTATACAAATTTGAACTAAAAAATATAACGTTCAAATCATAGGGACCTCTAAAAGTTCTCCGATTGGGACCAAATTTTTTTTTGGTAATTCAGTATGCATAGTGGATCAAAGGCAGCAATGTGGAATACACATTTCAAACTTTTTAATTTTTTGTATATAATTGTGGACCACCCTATATATAACTATATATATATATATATAAATATATATATATATATATATATATATGTGTATATATATGTAAGAATAAGAACATATATAAATATAAGAATATATATATATATATATTTGTAAAAATAAGAACATATATAAAATATAAGAATATATATATTAGGTGTTTACATATTTATTGTGAATTTTATATAAAATAATTATATAAATTCATTATTCGGCCGAGAGGGGAAAAATTAAATTCATTTTGGGATTAAGACAGGTCCGCATGGTCAGTATCACGTCTAGGATTAGTATAAATTATTGTATATCACCTATTAAAGTGATATACAATTGAATAAAAAAGAGTTTTTAATTGCATTCTCACATAACATAAAAAATTGAAGAAATGTGATAAATTTTTAGAAAATATGTATCCTTTTTTTCGCCTTATAAGGGGAATAAAGCAATTATGTTTACATATTAAAATAAAAATTGTAATTTGTTCTTATCATGATATCTTGTTGAATTCAAATAAGTATAAAATACCTTTCTGGGAGATGGTTTATGCTCTGTGTTCTGTGTACTGTATTTGATTTTAAAGTGTAAAATGATACGAAATGTATCAAATGTGTTCAATAGGTAAAATACAATTCATTTCATACAAAATATTCTCATACAAAATTTCATGGTTTAATATATTAAATACAATACAACACAATATCTTTTAAAGATTAAGTCACGTAAATAATTTTGTAAGCGCTCTTTTGTACTAAGATTAAGACAGGTATATACACATCTTCGTAAAGGCGCTGTAATAAATCTACGCTTAGTTTAATATCTTGCAGCTCATCATATTGAAACACTTTGCTTGTATATTTCTTGCATGTAAAAATGTATAAATACAAAAATTTTCCTAACATAATAATTAAAAAACATCCTTATAACTAAAGGATGACAACTTGCAGATCAATGACAGTGGGTGGTGAGGACGTCCTCGCTACCCCGAGGTCAGATCTTGAGGACGGGTTAAGACTAGGAATACTCGTGTCACGTGACTATTTGAGCATTGCTTTGTTCGTTATACAGACGTCCGAGGGAATACTCGTGTCACGTGACTATTTCAGCATCACTTTGGTTCGTTATACAGACGTCCGAGGGAATACTCGTGTCACGTGACTATCTCAGCATCACTTTGTTCGTTATAGAGACGTCCGAGGGAATACTCGTGTCACGTGACTATCTCAGCATCACTTTGTTCGTTATACAGACGTCCGAGGGAATACTCGTGTCACGTGACTATTTCAGCATCACTTGGTTCGTTATACAGACGTCCGAGGGAATACTCGTGTCACGTGACTATTTCAGCATCACTTGGTTCGTTATACAGACGTCCGAGGGAATACTCGTGTCACGTGACTGTCTCAGCATCACTTTGTACGTTATACAGACGTCCGAGGGAATACTCGTGTCACGTGACTATTTCAGCATCACTTGGTTCGTTATAACAGACGTCCGAGGGAATACTCGTGTCACGTGACTATTTCAGCATCACTTGGTTCGTTATACAGACGTCCGAGGGAATACTCGTGTCACGTGACTATTTCAGCATCACTTTGGTTCGTTATACAGACGTCCCGAGGGAATACTCGTGTTCACGTGACTATTCAGCATCACTTTGGTTCGTTATACAGACGTCCGAGGGAATACTCGTGTCACGTGACTATTTCAGCATCACTTGGTTCGTTATACAGACGTCCGAGGGAATACTCGTGTCACGTGACTATTTCAGCATCACTTGGTTCGTTATACATACGTCCGAGGGAATACTCGTAGTTCACATGACCATTTATCATCCTCAATGAAGATTCGTATTAAAATATTTGTTTAATACTTGTCATCTGAAGTTGGATATTTCGTTAATAATGCTGGTTTTTAACTATATATAAAACTAATATATGTGATAATATAGTGAATATCTAAAACTATTTCTATAGAAATCTCACTCTTACCTTAATTACATGTATTTCCGTATTTCTTTCTTTGACTTTATTTGTTTTACGAGTACGTACTTGTTAGAGTAATAGTAACGAACGCAGTTGGAGAGTGTGCTTTTATTTATATTCCTCATTTTCTGTCCCCTTTCCAGTATGAAGCCTCGTTTTGAACGATTGCGCCATCAACGACTGATCAGTGAAATTAGTGTGCTCACTAGATTCTCCAACGACAACACAGTTTTCATTATTGTGAAACTTTCCATTTTATCTTCCCCACTAGATCATGCAAGCCTAAATGTGAATTTTTTGAGAATTTAAACGACTTCCAACTACCCCCTTAGTTTATACTATGGCATACAACGATCTGGGCTGCAATAATAATACTCAGTGATGATAACAGCACACGTAATGATTGATTATAGCTGGATATCTATGATTCTGAAAAGTTTATTTTATCCCTTAAACCAACTCATACTTGCATACATACAATATACCAACGATACGGTGTCATCGGTGACATCTTGTTGTCAGTTATAACCAACAATCAACAAACTTAAAAGTTTGGTTTCATTAAAATAACATCTGATAAATACTATTCAAATGAAGTGCGTCCTTTGCATGACATTGAATAATACAAAGCTAAATGTAAAAGGAATATAATAAACACAGCACACAACGCAAATGACGGTCTAGACATGTTGATAGAACATTAAAACTATATCGGTATTTTAGTCAATATATTAAATACAAATCAATACACTTAGTATAATGTCCAGTATAATTGTAGGATAAAGCATTTGAAATAATCCACTTAACCTCAGTACGTTAGAAGTACAGAGTGCACACATGTTGAGACTGTAGTTTTCCGGGTTTACGCTGACTGACGCCAGGGGCGCTGCTGTGACACGGACAACTCATTAGATACATCGGGCTCGTTAGGGAGCTGTTTAATTGCGTGCGTCTTGCTTCAAAATCAGAAATTTAATTTTTTTGCTTCACTTTTTCAGATGGTATTAGACGTTTTCCTTGTTCTTGAGTCGAATAAAATGCAAGTGTATATAAAAGGCCAAATTAAAAAACTCGCATTTACAACTAAAACAAGAAGGTAACCTTCAGAAAAGAGACTACATGTCTTTTGGTGGTAATGCAGTGCTGACAACGTTCCAACTATAGAAATGAAGTGTAACTATCCAAACAAAACTAAATATTTTTGCTGCACCCTACTTCAACGAGGCATATTTTCACACTTTCGTCCGACTATGCGTTTATATATAATTTATTTTAAAATTACATATAACATAAAATGTTCAATGTAAGAAACGGTTTTGTGGTTCTTTAAAGATTTATAATCGGTGATGAGCATTTGCACGTAGCAGAAATTTTATGTTATATAAAAGCAAAATTAATAGCTGTTACTAGACACGTGCTCAAACATTCAGATTTGATTTGAGATCCAGTAAATATAAAATCAAAATTTTTTATTTTTAATTTATGTCAATTGAGAGTTTCATTTGGGTAATAGTAAATGGAAAGTGGTGCGTGGATGTTTCTTATTTTGAAATCCATTAATAAAACAATAAAATTCTACTGATAACCCGCTCATTTTAATCTAATTCTCCCCTTAAACTGTATTTAGTACTTATATTTTTATCCTAGTAAGACAAGAATTAGTTTAAATAACATTTACTGTTTATAGAACAAGTTTTACAGTTACAATGTATTGGTAGTCCCTATCACTCGAAGGGCTGAATAAAATGTTTATGTCTGTCTGTCTATCTGTATGTCTGTGCACACAATATCTTCTGACCTTTACATTTTAAATGTTACATGAAGAATCTTTTCTATATAACAATATCTAGTTAGACGATGTATGTGTCACTCTATGGGATTAGGCTGAGCGTTAATAAATATTTTTAGATTGGTCTTATACATAAAAATAATAATTGTATTGAAGGTCACAGAATAGATGGATTTATCAACATACTGAGTACATTCCCTGTGACATAACACATGTTCGCTATATATACATTTTAAGTTTCCATTTTAAACTTGTACATCTTCTTTATAATTCAAGTGAATGTGTTAGATTAAACCTAATATTAAAGCTATTATTGTAATCTAGTTTATATGTTATTGAATGAAAAAAAAAATTTACTTACTGAACAACAAAATAATGTCATGTACACTTCATATTAAATACCTCCAAAACTGGTCCGTATAGTTGGGGTTCTTTTCAAAATATACAATATTCAATGATAAAATAACCCGCATAAAAGTATTAGTTAACAAGTCTTAATATTATATAATTTGTTTTAATGACATACTTTTATAAAACTATATTAAAAATATTAAAAAGGGATCGAACTGTTTGATGATTATCTTAACCACTGTTTTTATTTGTTACATAACATCACAGTGTGGTTGTGAGAGAATCGTGTATTCATTTGTCATTTAACATGTTGATGAATTCTTGTAGCTAGAATTTTATATATCATACATGGTAAACAAATTGAAAATTCGTTGAACACTTAATTTATTACACACGTTTTGGGAACACTGATAAATGTGACTAAAGTTACGAATGTTGCCAAGGGAAATATGAAAAAAATGTACTGTGTACTCTAAATGCAAGTTGTGCCTAAATGCAGAATTGAAGTGCTATGTTTCCTTCTCTAAACGTTGGATGACTATTTCAATTCAACATTGACCTGTGGCGTCCCAATGTTTTGAAGATGGTAAATGTATTTATGTTCAACCCAAATGTACATAACAACTTAATTTATGTAGAATCTTGGAGCTTTGGAAAAAAACGAGTAATTGTAGTATCACTAGATAAAGGAATACAACATTTTCCAATATATAATTTTTTATTTTGTGCAAGGCCTTTCTGAATCAAAGATTCCATCATCAGGCACTTAATTAATGCCTTAAAGAAGTTTATTCATTAAAGAAACATTTATTTTTTTATTAAAAAATAAAATTTACCAAGTTCATTTATCAGCCATTCCATACAGTATAGAAACTTTCAGCAAAACCGTATATAATAGCAAAATACATTTGCAAACAAAATACATACATAATACAAACATATGTTTTAATATTTTAGGTTTACAGTTAGATGGTAACTAATATATTCAATTTTTAATACGGATAAGCAAACAGCAGTGCGAGGAATACAGGTATTGGAAGCAAACGGTTCATCCGTTATTGGTTTGTTTTCGTCAGCTCCAATATTAAGTTTACTGTTTGTTTAACTCTTTCTAAAGTTTATTTCTGATAAAACGATACCATCTTCTTGTCTCTAAAGGAAAAAGTTCATTTACTTTGGTGATTACAGCTATGTTTAATTAAAAGTGTCTGTTTTCTATTTCACAAAATCAGTCTATTGATAGTACCTACTTTTTTCATAGGTTTTATTGGATAATTTGAGGTCATAGTGCTTATAAACCTAGAGAATTATAACTGTTATAAATACGACCTATATTATGATACAAGTTAGTCGTGGTTTAGTAAAACGTGTTGATTTATCAGACTGTTGTCACAGCGTAAATATATTTCCACTTCGATTTAACTAAATAAGTTGGAGGAGCAAAGGATCGCCCAGGTCAGTGAGCTAAACGTTTTTTGATCTGTACAAAAATGCTCCTGTAAATTGATCCTAAAAACATGGGAAAACTAATGAGTAGTGGAATTCTACTTACAGTCTGTTTCAATATACAGTGACTTCCAGAATATAGATGATTTCTGATGTCCAGAGGCAGGAGGCTAACCCCCCGCAGGTGTTATGGGGGTGCATCTCATTTCTTACGTAAAACGAGATCCAAGGTTAACTCTTACACAAACAATGAATGCAGTTTTCCAGGATTCAGAGTTTCACAAATATAGGTCAGCAATGGTCGATTGGTCCTGCTAATCTAGTAATGCGTATGGTTTTTGTGGAGAAAAATATTTTTTCTCTCTTCCTAGTGCGTGCTATAAATCAATGAAAAGGTGTATGATAGATTGTAATTAATTACTATCTAGACAGCATAGACTTAAGCCTACGCAGTAAGAATTTTACATAGGCTAATAATGTACAGATGTTGCTTATATGCCTATTCCAGGTAAGTTTCCTGTCAAACGTAACCCCGAAAGGCTTCACTAAAACTTGAGTTTCCGCGGAGTTTAGGGTACAGGTGATTTCCTGACTTTTAACTTTCGTTAAGGCTCAGTTTATTCAATAGGAAACAGTAATGCTTTTTAAAGGAAGCCAATACAGATGTCCTTGCAGAGATTACTATGTCTTTCTTATTATATGCGGTTGTATTGCCATCATCTAACAGAAATAGGTTACTTATCATTACTAGGAAAAGCACAGGGCTCAAAACCGAGCCCTGCAGGACACCACGTTTCACAGGCAGGAATTTCGAGTCTGCTTACTTTCTGTTGTGGTAATAAGAATGGGAAATTACCTAGCAATTTGTTTTTATTCAACTGTTTGTAATAATGTCGTTGAGAACTCAATCAAAAGCCATCTTTAAATTGGATGGTATTAAAGCCATTGGATCCTTTGCCTCAAACGCATCCTACATTTTGGAAACTAGTTTCACCACGGATGAAATCGTTTACACGCTACCCCGGAATCCATTTTCGGCCTTTAGACAAAAGACTATTGCACTTCAGTAATCAGTAAGTTCACATGATGTGATTTCATGTGAGTTTTGAGTGCCAGAGGTAAGAGGTTCCTAGAACCACGGAATTCTTTAGAGAAATTGGTCTCTATCCATCTTAAGAACTATGTGAACCTAAAATATGAATTAATAAGGAAACCCAACGATCAAACGGATTATGAATTTGTTGTAAAGAAACGCAGAGCCACTATGGTGTTGAGAGGTTCATCTAGAATTAGCTAAGCTCAAAAAGGCTCGTTTCCTCGTTTCCTTTTTGCCGTCATCTTGTTTTGTCGTGACGATCGCCAATTACGGTCAGTGCAGTTCAGTTATAATAATTAGTATTTTTGCTGTTATTAAGTGGATGTTGCAGAATTAGTGCGCATGAAGTCTACACGACAGTTGTTGTGATTCTGACTTTTGCAAATTACACCGCTCTGGTATGATTTGTTTATTTTAACCTTAAAGTGCAATAAATTTGTTAGGTTAGTTGTCTACCTGAGGAAGAGATCAGAATGCAATGCTCGAAACCTATGTCCGAAATATTCCTGTTTAATTTCAAGGCCTAAATTTTATGAATGTAAAATGAATGAATAACGAGTAGTGGTTGTTTAACTTTAATCTGTGGCGGGTTGCCAGTACAGCTTGTAGCTGTCATTCACTCACAGGAAAGCCAACTCTTGAGTGGAAAATATCAATTAACAGAACATGTTTTACGTCTTAAAGATTTACATCCATTTAGTTATACGTTTCAGTGTAGCCTATGTTGTAATGTGTGTTTAGAGATCCGTAATAATTCATAACCCTCAGAGTCCCCCATTATATATGCGGTTAAATAAGAAACATGTGCGAGCGTCAAACTTACCTACACAAATACTGAAACTATTAAATAGAAAACATGTTTTTACCTACGATTCAGTTATTAGTAAATTCATTTCAATGTTTATATTTGTATTTGCTACAGAAATAATTTGATTTATTTATTTATCGTGGATTTACGTTCTTGCAATAATCCACCGAGGACTAGTTGGATTAAATGTTCAATAATTTAAAAAGGTTTTTCTGGTAGGCTGATGGATGATCGCCTTTCTCTCAGAAAAATAGACGTGTTTCATCACTAAAGCCTTGTTTGTGTTCCGTGACGGGCCAAGCTGTTACACACAGGGCGAGGAGGGCTTATCCCTACATTAGCCTAATCGTCCCTTTAGAAAGTACACCAAACGTGAGTGTGTGTGATTTAACACGGTTATCTTTGCTGTTTACTCATTGGCTGAGCGTTAGTGAAGCCTATTACTCGTGAAATTGGAAACGTTTAACTTCTGTCTGTGTACCAGTATGTATCTGTGCACTAAAATTCGACAACGTACTGACCTGCAGATTTCACGTTTTACATTAAGTTTCATTTCTACGTAAGCAACACTAACGACGATGATTGAGCATGGGGTTAGGCTGAGCGTTAGCGAACATTTTTATATTTACCTTGAGGTGAATCATGATCGCAACGAGATAATCACAGTATAAAGAAGATTGTAACCAAAATGAGTATAAGCATGTACAATTTTAACTCGTGACTTGGTAACACATGTAGCCTTCCTCAGTGGGTTCACTTTTAGTTGGTTTATACATTCCAGTTGAACCAACACTGCATACAGCAAATACAGATGTGTCACTTAAATCTGGGCAACCTTATTAGTGTCCAGGAGCGGCACATCACTAACCGAAATTGTCGAGGTTCTGGGGAAAAAGGATAATTCGATAGGTCTAGTCTACCGCGGGAGATGACTGTTGGAGTTGGTAGGGCTCGGTCTCTAAGATTTCAAGAATCTTGACAGCCTAGACATAAGGATGTGCCGCCCCCTGTCTGCTTTGATTGGAGATGCTAGTTCTTGTTAGGGTTCGGTCTATAAGAGTCACAGGTTCTTGCCAGCCTAGGCATAAAGGTGTGCGTCACCCTGCCTGCTTTGACTGAAGAAGCAAGTTCAGAGCTGGCTTTCCCTTATTCCGAGAAGACATAATTTGCGATTATTGCCCCTAAAATCTACGTCATGAATCTCGATAGGAGGTGGCGCCTATCCCTAACATTACCCATCCAGAATATCCTGAACCAGAGCAAATATCCTTATAGGACTAGGTGCAGTTTCCTGAGCTTTTTGACCTAAGTGAGAGAAAAAAAGCACATGCAGCCTAAGGATATGATTTTAAGGACTTTGCAAAATTTTGCATACAACCTCAACGAAGCCTCACGTAGTGTGACATTCTCCTACCTTGTTATTATTATATTATATTGATACAGAACTATATGAAGCAAGACTGAAATAATATGCAAAGTTTTAGCCTCCAATGTCAATGAAATGTGTCATTAGCTGAAGTGGCTTGTTTTAAATTGAGTTAGAATACACATTTTCTATTTTAAAATATTGGTTTTTATAAAGACAGAAAACTAATGTGTATGATCTATACACATAATATATTATTTATTAATAGCAGACTTTTATATTATTTTGGAGACGAATTCTTGTTAAAATGACATTAATGTTAATGATTTGGACACATAATATAGTATATTAATAGCGTTTAATCTTTTAATGCCCTTCTCAGCTGTGGAACAAATTATGACAGCAGTTGATACAATTTAAGCTTCTACAAGTATGTTTATTCTATTTTTAGTATTTCTACAAGATTTTATTATGGTACCACAATTTCCAAATTAAAATTCTTGGATTCTTTTGGTGAGACAAAATTGAAATATTTGTAAAGATAAACTGCATTCCTCGTACATATATCACTGTATATTAAAACTCAAAACCTAATTAATATAGGTTACTTTGTTTAGATTAATAGAGTTTAATTAGTATAAACCACACATTAACTTAATCCGCGCTTAACTACTACGGGTAATCTTATTACAGTAACGCTGTTTAATAATGTAATAGTATTATCATACATTACTTTTAGCAGTGCAAAAGTGGCAAGATAAGTAGTACACACTTTTAAAAGTTTTATTTAAAAATATTTCTCACTTAAAATAAAAGGTGAATACATCTGGATATTCCCGTTACATTTATAAGTCAGTTGAAGAAATGAAGTTGTGTTTATCTAACACAAACAAACAAAGGTCATGAAAACAGATCCAAAACAAACCAATAAAGGATCGATTCAATCTAAACTTGGCAACACTCCGATCGCTAGTAAGTTTCTACCTCTCTCTTTCTCTTTACTGTTCGAGGTTTTCCAAACATTACGAGATTGTTAGTATTTTAGGTCTGTTAACTGAGTAAAGCGTAGAACATTCTAAACTTATCTTTAGGTATCATATGTTCTTTAATTTCATAGTAAAAGCTTTTTGGCAAAAAAATAATATTTATAATATATACAATTTCGATATCTCATATGAAAGTAATATTTTATTTATAGTTTGATAAACAAAAAAATGAAAATACATACATACAACCACCACATATACATTTGTTAAATTCTGAAACATTTTTCATATGAGCAGAGTAAATTAGGTGAATTGATTCTAGAAACACCTTTTGCATTTATGATGTTCCCTTGATGTTAAATGATTCTCCTTATGTTCTCTTATTGCTTACTGCAACTGCTTGTTTAATTATTCTCCTCACGGAACTCGAACTTCTACGTCCTCTCCTATTGTTTATTGTCACTTTAGGTGAACACACAACAAAACTAAAACAGGTGCAAACATATGCAACGGCTTGTTTAATTATTCTCCTCACGTAACTCGAACTTCTACGTCCTCTCCTATTGTTTATTGTCACTTTAGGTGAACACACAACAAAACTACAACAGGTTCAAACATATGCAACGGCTTGTTTATTTATTTAAATTTTTCCTCACTTAACTTGAACTTCCACGTCCTGTCGTATTGCTTTTTGCAACAGTAGGTGAACATACTAGAAAAAACCTGCAACAGATACAAACATATAAAACTGCTTGTTGGATTTGACATGTTTCATGCAACAGCTCAGTTTATCGAAAAATCAATAGTATTATTTAAGTTTATAATTTGTGCAAGTACTTCGTCACAAATGTTTATTTGTGATGATATCCTTGTAATTAATTTCACTGTGAATACTGATGGCGAGAGAAAAGAAGAGACCTGGCCCGTGCCGGCGCACAGCTGTGTACTAGTGTGTTGCCGCGCGGTAATTTCAGGCGCTTCGCCCCACAGCCAACCCTGCGAATTGTTTATCATAGCAATGGAACAGTGAAACAATAATGGAATTACGCAAGTACTTCGTCACAAATGTTTATTTGTGGTGATATCCTTGTAATTAATTTCACTGTAATATCTGTTGAGTTTATAAAAGTTATTAATTCATATATTTGTAGTAATAGGATAAAAAACAACATTTGTGAAATGCACAGAAGCCCTACCCTAATGGTAGTTGGTGGGAGATGACGTAAACGGGAACGGACTACTTCCATTTGATAACCTGCCAACCTTTCCTGGCAGTGGTCTATCCTATTTTGAGGGTTAAAAACATTGTCAAGTACGAAATATATGTTTATAAGAATGCTTTCGGCTGTCGTTAAAATTTTCCATGTATTAACTTAAAGTAAGAATATAAGTAAATAAAAATTCTTTAAATTTAGAAAATAGATGGGGAAGGCTAGTATATCTTGTGGAATACTACAATAATATATATCTTAGCCCTATAAAGTGAATTTGCTACTTAAACGTATCTTTTTACCGTAAATAGTCAAAAAGGAAGAAATTTGATCAATTTAAGTTTATTATTTTCAATCTGCCTATGAGAAATTGAAATATCTTGAATTGTTAGATCATTTATTAACAGAGCCAAGTTTAGCATATAGAAATGTTAGAAACTCGGCCTATGGATAGTGCACATTTATTATCGTTGTTTAAGTTAGTGTAAAACCAGTTGGGTTGTTAAATGTATAAGCTACATCAATATAACACTAAAATGAAATAATGCAGACGCCTTATTCTAATCTGATCTTGGTGAAATTTATATATAACAGTTTTAATATAATTAGTATGTTATCAGTAAGTATTTCCAAGAGTCCTTGGACTAACAACTTCGTTTCTCAAAACGTGTTGTATAGAGTTATATTTATTTTAAATGTAAATCAAAACACATAACGGTGGGAACGAAGTGAACCCTGGAGGCACTGTAAGTGAGTGGGGGTCTCCCCTAAGTTGTCATACGACACAGATCCTGCTCTAGAGACATTAACAATGGATGCACGCTAACTACACGGTAGTGAGTACGTGGTCTGAACACGGATTACACCCCAGTAGTGTGAAACAATGTTTTTGTACCGAAACTAACGTCTGCCTGAAGCGTAATACTACTAAAATCACTAAAGATAGTTTTATAATCCATAAAGAGTTGTTCTATATAGGTACAAGTATGTAGCAGGAGGATAGTTTGTGTGTGTGCGTGTGATTTTGATATACATTGCTTTACAGTTTATACACAGTCATAGGGTGTCCTCAATGTATAAAAATAAGACATTTATTTTTCGATGAGTATGTACATTAAGATGAGACAACGGAGTGGGACCTGGTGGCACGGTAAGTGTAAGCGAGTAAAAAATGGGTACTCGCGTACCCACGTCTTAGATTCGTGGTGGTGAGATCTCTTTCAGAACTTTTTTAGTGTTTATATCTTAAAAATAATACGATAAAACTCAGATTATCTTTAAAAACTGAAGAAAAGTATGCTGATGTTATTATTTTATTATATTTATCATCTAAATAATACAAAATGTTACAATCAATTTATTATATAGTCAATCATTTGTTAATAAAAAATAATGTTTGAAATCATTAAAACAAATATGAAATATTAAACAGAGCATCCTTTTGAATTTAAAATCTCATTTTTGTATTAGTAATAAAATCATGAGATCATTTATTTAAAAATTCAAAAAAGGCACTTATCGAAATTATTCGGAGAACAGCCCAAAACTTTAAATGATATTACATGTAAAATTATAACTCAAACTACAATCATAATGAGTAAAAATAAAGCTTTTATAACTTTAGCTGAGCGCTTTGTCTGATACAGTCGATTTTAATGTTATAATGTTCACGGTTCATGTAGGAATTTCCAATAATAGGAATACATGATGGAGTTATTGTTAAGAATCATTTACTTTTCTATACAAAAACTTCGGTAAAAGAATCAAACTTCTAATCTTACTTTTTCAGTTGCGTAACACGAATCATTGGTTGGTCCAAGACAACTTTATTTAATTTAGCGTCTTACTGAAGTTAGAATTGTATTTTTATTCCATCGATAGCTGTTTTGAACGGAGTGGTAAGAAAATCGTTTTGATGGCGTTGGAGGATTTGTCTCATTAAGAAATACAATTTGGGATATTACTCGATGGGTCATCCCATTTCCACGTTTTGATTTACTTCAAACCACAACTGTGTGTGTGATAAATAGTTTCCTGTTTTATTTATATTCCATCAAAAGTTAAGAAAGAACAGTACGACATTTAAACGAATTGGATATAATTTTATCAATATTTTTCCAGCCGAGAGAAGAGCCTAAAATTTAATAGTAAAATGTTTTCAACCCAACTCGGGGAGAACTGGAATGCGCCCTTTGTACTTGGTCAAACGGATGGTGCGGGATCTAGGTTGTTGTTAATTCAAGCGTAAAATACACATCCAGTGGCGTCTCTACTCGAACATTTTAAAGAGGGGGGCATCACCTTGAAACTATATTACTGACGTTGTTTCACAGTTTAAAAATAACTCCAATTAGCAAATATATATCCACAGAAGCTGGAAAAAATGGATAGGACATGTACGTAGAATCTCCTCTGACCTCGTTGCTTATCAATAGTACCGCTAGAAAGTTTAATAGATAGGAAAAATACTTCCGCTCATCTTATTTATTACTCAATTACACAAGATATTGGCAATGCTTATCACTAATACATTATCATACTTTAAAACTCTGAATAAAAACCGTTCTGTGTCTACCAGTTCGATAGTTATCTCTACCTCTAGTCTCATACGCATGTATGTCTCGGCCATTCGTCATGGCAGATTAGA
This sequence comes from Homalodisca vitripennis, assembly GCF_021130785.1. Lineage (NCBI taxonomy): Eukaryota > Metazoa > Arthropoda > Insecta > Hemiptera > Cicadellidae > Homalodisca > Homalodisca vitripennis. The sequence continues at coordinate 37,092,555 of NC_060213.1, forward strand.
CGTACAAAACAGAGTTGTTTCCAAGATGAAGAGACTGTGCAGCTTCCTGAATACTTCCTTACACGATTCTAAATTTTAACTGTGTGATAATGCAGGTAAACGACCTGCATTATCACCCAGTTAAAATCAATAAAACGCAATAAAACGTATTGCAGCTTGAAGACGCTCATGAATTTATTGTTTGCACAAGCTACCGACAAAACCAGCCCTTAAGTGAAATGGGTGATAAATTAAGCCATAATATGCCATCATCAGAACCTAATTTAAACAGTATTTGGATAGAGACCTCAAAACTTAAATTCCTGAGGTCAATTTTGAGCAAACGCGGTCGATTTGATCACACCATAATCTAGCCATATAATCTCATATAATCCATTTAATCTAGGCATATTCCCAGGAATTTCGAGCAGTATAATTCTTTCAGCATGGTTTCAGCCAAAATAACAGCTCGCTTTCAATGCCTGTCTACTGATCACATAGCAAAATTTAGAAAATTGGATTTTGCAGAATTTGTTTTAAGATTGAGGCTGTTGAAAGGTTGGACGCAGTTTATGACCTAAAAAACTCTGCTTTTCCAGAATAAATTATGATTAGCTAGTAAAACAGAGAGTCGTGTCATCAGCATACTGCACAATTCTGCAGAAGTGATGGAACGTTTGTCATTGACGCAGATCAGGATGAGAATTGGACTGAGAATTGAACACTGTGGGACACCATATCTCAGGTTTATTTGTTCAGGTAATTTGTTTAAGATCTGGAAAGTTTAAGTTTTGTAACTTAGAAATGATCTGGACCACTGGTGAGGAACGCCTCGGATGCTATGAGATTGAAGTTTGTCAAGCATTGTAACATGATCAACGCAGTTGAATGTTTTCGATAAGTCTAGAAACACACTCAATGTGGGTCGACGACCTAGCCCCTCTACAACCATATCGACTAGACTTACAACTGTGTCTATTCTATAATTACCCTTCCTGAAGCCAACCTGGTCTTCAGATAGCTAGTTGTGCTTATTAAAAAATTGAAGCATTCTTGCCAAGAAAGGTTCTTTTGATTATTTTGCTAAAAACTGGCAAGTCTAAGAACACATTCAATGTAGGTTCCCGGCAATCTGACCTCTATACGACCTTATCGACTAGATTTACAACTACGTCTATTTTCGACTTTACTTCCTAAAACCAAAGTGGTCTTCAAATAGCTGGTTGTGCTATTATAAAATTTAAGCATTCTATCCAAGAAAGGGTTTTCGAATACTTAGCTCAAAATTGGCAAAATTGTTTCATAAAACATAAAGCTTTGATAAAATGTATTGTACTCGTATTAAAACTTAAGTTACTGTATATATTAAAAAGTATTTAACTAACAAACTGATTAATAAAAATACATATATAGCTAAGTGGAACCCATCTAGGGACTATAGGGCTATGAATGAGCTATGAAACTGATAGCTCAACAAATTTGAATAAGAGGGACGGTATATATAGTTTATGTAACACGTCAATTTAAAGTACCCTCAGTCTGGGTTTAGTGCAATTTTCACGTTTAACTTTGAAACATTCAAGATTACTGGAAAATGTGTATAAATTCACGAAAATAGTCCTTCCTGCACTTTATAAACTAACCATTAAAATTTGAATGTTTTTTAAGAAACTAATTCAAATTAGGTACGGTATTACATCGGAGCTTATCCTAAACGTGTATACGGGTTAGGACCAGGCCTACTGACCGGGAACATTTAACTTATTAAGGATATACAGGGTGTACATAAAGTCCTGCACGGGTATAATATTTTCTGAACGATAACAGATAAAGAAACAAGATTTGGTACATCAATACTACACCTAAAAATCTACTTTTTGAAGGAACTATCAGTTTTCTGTAATATCATGGGGACGTCCCGCAAGGAGTCAGAAGGAAATCTTAAATAGGAGCATAGGTCAATATGGACATCATTTTAAAGGGCTTATCTAGCAGAGTTTAATGCCGCAAACCGCACTCAAAAAGATTGATCCAGTACAAAATGGCGGCTGTTCAAAGATTTTACTTGGTTACATTTTATTAGTAGCCATAACCCCAGTAAAGCAAAACTGCAACCAAACGAATACTGCAGCTAACTACTACATTATGCTTGTCAGTTGTACAGAAGTGAATTATGACATTAGTTATCCTCAAGGGTTACAAATTTGGTCCTAATATATAGATAACGGGGAAAACCTGATAACAGTAACAATTAGAAATCTCAGCGAACTATGATGATCGGAAACACTTCCTGTTTTCATAAAGTGTTGAACAGTTCTCCCTACAGTTGTTCTAGAAATTGGCTGCCTCTCGTGAAAGTAGTCATTAAATAAATGGCATGCTTCCTCGTATGATCGTCTGTTATTTCCCCAACCATCATAAGAAGTGTTATACGTTCACGTTCGTCAAGCGACATAGTGTAGTTGAGAACTACAAGCAATACGACAAACTCTTTTGTACTAAAGCGCACTGATAAAATGGATGGACAGCACTACTAAAACAAGAAAACTAGAATAGCCTACTATGAATAGACTGGCTAATAGGAAAGTCCTAACTGCGACCCAAAGATAAGAGATTTCTAATTGTTACTGTTATCAGGTTTTCCCCGTTATCAATATATTAGGACCAAATCTGTAACCCTTGAGGATAACTAATGTCATAATTCACTTCTGTACAACTGACAAGCATAATGTAGTAGTTAGCTGCAGTATTCGTTTGGTTGCAGTTTTGCTTTACTGGGGTTATGGCTACTAATAAAATGTAACCAAGTAAAATCTTTGAACAGCCGCCATTTTGTACTGGATCAATCTTTTTGAGTGCGGTTTGCGGCATTAAACTCTGCTAGATAAGCCCTTTAAAATGATGTCCATATTGACCTATGCTCCTATTTAAGATTTCCTTCTGACTCCTTGCGGGACGTCCCCATGATATTACAGAAAACTGATAGTTCCTTCAAAAAGTAGATTTTTAGGTGTAGTATTGATGTACCAAATCTTGTTTCTTTATCTGTTATCGTTTAGAAAATATTATACCCGTGCAGGACTTTATGTACACCCTGTATATTTAACATATTCTGTACAGTAAGTTACGTTATACACGAAGTTTATTTCAATATACTTAGGAAAAAATTAAGTTTAAATTCGAAATTACTAAGTGTATAATAAAAGTCAAATAATACTATAATTTACAATGCGAAATATTTTAATTTATAATTTGTCCATAGAAGGAATTAAACGAGTATAAAACACACTTTATATTTATTATATGCCATTGATGTTCGTTCTTTGCATAATTCTCAGTATAAATACTGTATGAGCTGTATTGGGGGATGAGGCTCAATCTTGTGGAGGCAAATCTAATTTCCGTTTTGCGGTAGCCTATAACAGCGTTTCCCTATTAACTTGCAAAGTGATATTGACTGGTAAATGTGATAAGTTCGGTGTGTATCAACAGGGTATGTTAGTACAATATCTTTGGTATGTTGTAACACACACTTTACTCTTAAATTCCAACGGTAACTTATAAGTTACCTAAATTATAAATACTACTATAACATTTACAGTGTGAACCTACAGTGATACCGATATCTTTGTTGCAATACATTCACAACGTTACAATGCGTTGGGACGTAAGTAACTTTATTAAATTAAATAGGTAGATACTTATACGTAAAAATCCACAAACTTTCAGACAGCCATTTCAAACATTCTCTAATACATAGAGATAAGATATTTCAACAGTCCGTTATCAATTCAGCAACATAGTATAACTCTTGGAACACTAACACTATATTTAGAGCCGAGTTTAAACGGTTTTTGATTATTTGCGATAGCTTATTGGTGTCTGACACAAACCTGTTGAGTCACGTGGTAAGATAAATCTAATTTTAGCGCACGGTACAGCAATTTATTTGCTAAGAATTTTTTTTGAGGGAGAGGCAGGAAAATGCTTTTACGCACACAGGTGGCCGGCCTGTTGATTGGGACTCCTACTTAAGCGTACGTACCAGCAATGGCAAAACAGCTGGCAACAAGACACCCGTGGACGTTGGACTGCCAGACTTATCAAACAAGTCCAATCCTTTGCTAAGCATTAGGGAAACAGATTACTCAATGGGCCAAAAAAAAAAAACAACTCGTTTGTCTCTCTGTTCGTCTGTTCGTAAATTTCCTCGAGAACTGACCTATAGATGTAAATTTTCCATAAAGCTTCATTTCCGTGAGAGAATATCGAGTTCGATGATGGTATATGTCAGCTATGGAGTTACGTTCGCAAGCAACTACAGCGAAGCCACTACTAAGGTTCATGAGCACACGTTTACAGTAAAAAATATTTATCGATAACTCTATATAACTATGACCAGAAAGCACTGTAACAAAACTTTTAACTTAATATGTTATATGTTTAATACTTTGATTGACTGCAGCATATTCCCTAGTCTCTCACAGTCCTGGTGTATGTTTGTAAGTGGCCATCTGAACACTGACTTGAGTTTTCTAGGCGTACGGTTTTGGTGTACATGGCTTAAGCATTTTCTTATTAAGAAGATCCAGTCCTTGAACCATAGTTTTTCACATTAATAAATACAAAACATGTTATCCTTTGTTAGGTTTTCATATTTAGTTATAATAATTAATCAAATTTTACGCATTAATATAGTCTTTTTACTAATAACCAGAATTGTATGTTATTTAGAACTGATCTTTGCCCACCATTGTTCGATACTATTTTTATTATAAGCCATCTATTTCCACTTATCTTTGTACACACACACACACACACACACACACACACACACACACAACACACACACACACACACACACACACACACACACACACACACACACACACACACACACACACACACACACACACACACACACACACACACACACACACACACACACACACACACACACACACACACACACACACACACACACACACACACACACACACACACACACACACACACACACACACACCCACCTGCATTCCAAATCTATAGTGGTCCGATTGTCACGTGGTATGAGGTGACTTCTGTCGACCAATCAGGCTTCCAGGACGCCGGACAAGAAAAGCTCCCCAAGGCATCTCTCCAGTTCTTCTAAAGACTCCGTCTCGCTAGGTTGTACGTCAACACCAGCTTTAACCAAGTTCGGGCCGTGCCACCTTGTCTTGTCTCTTGTGAACCGTAAGCCGTCCTATGGCCATTAGCAGTCCCCTTGCCGGACATTATTTGGTTAACGACCCAAAAGTAACTTTGTCTCAACGTTCGTGAGTGAACCGAAAACAGTGTCAAGTGAAGGTGGAATCTTCATGGTGGAATCGTCATCCATCAACAAGGACTCCCCTGCTCAACGTTCCTTGGAAGCAACCCAGGTCGAACTACAATCAACCCATCTTCATGTGTGTCGAGGTGACAGACAATGGACGGTGCAAGGTAACAGTGTTTCATCATTCTTATCATGGTCCTTCGCAACTAAAGACAATTCTCTTCTCAACCAAGATTTAAAAATCCTCAACTAATTCGGACATTTTTGGACATTTTAATAGAAAACGAAAATCATTTTAACACCTGTATTTTTGCTTTAATTGTGTGCCTTTTTTCTAATACTATGTTTTGTGATCTCATTTCGTAATTTTATTTTTCCCATTCGACTAATAGTTATTCTTAGAAAATCAACGTATGGGCTCCACCTGCTCAGCTATCGAAGTATGAGTTTTTAAATATTAGACATTTTACTGGTCCTTCGAATATAATTGCGGTCCGCCAAGCCGGATCTCCTAACATACCTTTTGGTCCTTCTGACCGGATCTAACATCCTTTTTTATTCCTCAACCAAAGTGACATGACGGAGAGACAAAAAGGCCTTTTTAAAGGTTTCTCAACTTCGTCCTGTATGTTTTAAAGTGGTATTCTGAGATGATTGTAATGGAAGATATGTTTAATACTTGTTTTACTTGAGCATGAACACATACTTTTTTCACTTTTTTTCAACACTTTTTTGCCCTTTTGATTTACGTTTAATATTTTCTACAGCGAATTAGTTTTGTCCAAAAATTATCTTATATAGATTTGAGAATTATTTCATAATTATAAGCTTAGGCTAAAAAACTGCGTTGCCCAATAAATTCCAAATCATTGGAACTGTTAAATATTTTAATTTTTACATATATGAAATCTCATTATTTGTGAACTCCATTTCAAAATGGATAAAGCAGCGCCCGAAATTAATTATTCTATCATATCCGTTTCACACAGGATTTCTGTGTGAAACGGATTCTGTGTGATAAACGTTTCACACAGATGAGTCTGTGTATTTCAATTAATCCCTCGAATCTTTTAACTGTCCTAACTATTCTTTACTGATTGCGCTGTTATATAGTTGAGGGACACATATAAGTGGTAACTTTAACCCTTATGTTAAGTAATTAAATGTGTTAGTGTTACTAACAACACTAAAATTAAATGTCAATCTATTCGCATAGCTTAACTAATTCTCTCTATTTGTGCAATAGCGCTCATCACTGATGCAATGTGGCAATTTTGATGTAAAGCAATCACAAAGAAGGAAATAACAATTATGATGTGATTGGTATATTTGGCTACAGAATTTGTTCTCATCATTTTAAAATCGCTTGATGTAAATTTGGACATTAATAGTCATATGCTCTGAATTAGGCAAGACCATAAAACAACAAAACTGCTGGTGTAATATACTAAGTCTGGGAGTTGGATTAGTTAAAACTGGTGATTATCATGAGCATAAGTATCATTTTAATATAATACCTCTTCTTAATATTATATCTTTAATTTACATGATAATTTTAAATCAGTTGGTCATACTTTAGGCATTTGTATCTTTTTTGGGCTCTTTTGATTCCTTCATTGTTTTATCTAATAAATGGAGAATTGAATAAATCACTTTATTTCCCTACCATCAGTCGTAGACCATATTACACATTTACGTCTCATGCTTAAAATAAAATAGCTGTCAAGAACAACAATAACAAATTAAAATGTTGATTTTAGCTCCATTTAAATGTTCTCTTTGCGCAGCTTCTCAAATCCGACACATGGTGTAAGTATTACAGATACAACTACAGTGATAAATGTTGTTATTACAACAGATGTTAAGAAGAACAGGAACACAAGAAGTAAATCTGAAGCGTATAACCTCCTAACGAGACTGGGATTGCAGGCAATAAAGTCGCTTCCAAGAGTGGTTAAGATTTGCTTTTAATTCAACCATTTCCTGCGTCACAAACATTATTCCTGCCTTATTTTCTACTTTAATAAGTATAGAGAAGACTTAATAGCAATTGTATATACAAATGAGCACGTGTTTATTTACTCTCATTTTTTAATTTGTAACCATTATTTATGGAAATACCAAAACCATTCTGAATTTTATATATTGATAAAAAGGAACCATTGAGCAACAAAAATCCAATTTTACCTCCAAAATGAAAGTAGTTTATTTATAATCTTCATACTATATTTTATAGGAAGATAATTAAGGCATATTGTTTATACTGATTCGTATTTAAGGTTTGTTAGGATGCATTACCGAACGAAGTACTCTTTTTCATTGTTTTTTGTTAACTGTTACAGACTGAGGTTTCTATTATAAATTATCAACATCTCTGAATACGTCGAGGGATTCCGTTTTCGTTGAGAATGCTTCGCGATAATAGCAAGTTCTTGTTGACAACGTTCTCTGTATTCGTCACGTACTTCGTCTATTTTTCAGGTTGAAATGAATTATTTATATTTTATTGGTATTCCTTATTCCAAAGGCAAAAAAACTCTTTCATTTTATTTATTTATTTATTTACATTCCCACGGTATAACCATTTTGCAAAATTACAATACTTAAGATGACTAGTAATAACAGTAATAAATTCTCATAAAAAAAGTATAGTTTGAAAAATCAAGTTCAGCAATTGACCATGCCTACGACATAGTAAAATAAATAGATATAACAAGATAAAACTAATACAATGTGAAACATAACGAAAGTGGTACCAATAACAATAGTGCAATAACAATAACAAGTAGTGATATAACAAGTAATAAAAATAATAATACAACAATAACAATAATGATAACAGTAATAGACTAAATCGGCAAAGATAACAATGGAGTAACTATTGTAATACTGTAATACTGTGCAGGACTCGGCAAGCTCACTCTGACTCAAATGTCTCCAGCCTCACTGTCAACACAGCACGTCTCAAAGCAACCAGTCGATTGCAGAAAAAGTCTACTTCACTGCACACCTCGTTGCCAAGCCGAAGCATTCTTGGGACAGAGCTGAACTGGAGATAGTTGCGGTTTAAGTGGCTCAGCTCGAAGAGGCGGCGCGATCTTGTGCCAGAAGGGAGACGAAAAGCAATTCGCTCCAAAAGAGGGGTGCAGACTACCACAAAGTTGAGAATCTTATAAAGAAAGACAACATCTGCAACCTCCCTTCTAACGACCAGTGGATGTAGCCGAAGCAAGTTCAGAGGCCTATCAGGCTCTCTCCAGTGCAAATACCTTAAAAATTTATTTTGCACGGACTGCAGTCTGTCAATGAGGCCCACTTGGTAAGGAGACCAAATAACTGAAGCGTACTCGAGCAGCTGGAGGACAAGGGACTTGTAGAGGAGTACAAGAGCATTAGAGCCGAGGCCATGCCTAGCAGTCCTCATAATCAGCCCCATCATACCAGACGCTCGGCAGCATAATTGGTCAACATGGAGACCGTAGCCAAAAGAGGAGTCGAGAACTATTCCAAGATCTTTGATGGATGTACAATGATCAAGAAGCTTGTCATCAAGGGAGTAGTTCAAATCAATTGAGGAGGTGGTTCTCTTGAATGTCATAAGCTTGGTCTTGCTGGCATTAATGGACATCCCGTTGCGCTGACACCATTTCGATATACAGTTAAGAGCTTGCTGAAGATGTTCGCAGTCTCCGCTGGAGGACACTTCAAGAAAAAGTTTTATGTCGTCAGCAAACAGTAAGAAAGGAACTTTGGTGACCTCCTTGATGTCATTAATAAATATGGAAAATAAAAGCGGGCCAAGGTGGGAGCCCTGAGGCACACCAGAAGATGGGACAAAAGCGTCAGAAGTCTGATTTGCAAAGCGAACCACCAGCTTGCGGTCGGTAAGATAGCTACGGAACCATGCCTGCATAGTTCCCAAGACACCATAGCCCTCAAGTTTATTAAGTAGGTGATTGTGGCTGATCCTGTCGAACGCCTTGCTAAAATCAATGTAAACAGCATCAACGTGGCGCCTACGACTGAAAGCCTCAAGAACATAACCTTTTCGAACAACATTTTAAGGCAAATAAAATCTGCTTAGGTAAATCAAGAGGACAATCTTCCGAGTGTTAAATCTGTTTAATAACATACTGAGTATTTCACCAAGTGCTCAGATTTCTTCTGAAAATATCTGAACAATAATGAGACAAAAATAAATGTCACTTATGTGATCCTTTGGTTTACATCCTATCACTGGTTTACCAAAATGGTACATTTTGTTTTAAAATATATAGTTAGAGTTTTAAGACAAATGAGATAGCAAATAATTTGGCACCCAATATTTATCCAAGTTTCATATGATCGAGTTACAATATGTTGTAATCACTTCTCATTACGTATGATAGTAAATTTTTTTGATTTTGTATGACCCATAAATAAATGTAGAGGACGCTTATAAAAGCGAGAAAATGTGATAAAGTACTTCGTCAATGAATTGTTGAACAAGGTAGCTGGAGATTAAGTTGTTTTTTTTGGATCTACTCAAAGTGGAATAAATATAGCAGTGTAGTTCTGAGAATACTGAAATTTTGCCACAGAGAGAAACTAAATATAATATAGGCTAAGTTATAATCTTTGGGACGCCCAATAAATACAATATCAATAATTTATTCACTGGGGAAAAATTCCTTTTTTTATTGTAGTACAGTAGATTACGTTGAAATTGTAAATGAGTAGTTTGCACTTTTTGAGACAGAAGGTGTCGGTTAGAGGAAAGACGCGTAACTGTATAGCCTGAAGTAAAAGTGCATCTAAAACTACAGAAAATTCAAATATGTTTATTTTCTTCAATGTGGGAAAATTAACATTATATTTTTTATTCATAGCAATAAAAAATAGTTGATGTGTGCACGCGCTATTTTTGTATTGGTTTTGTTGTGCATTGGTAATACTTGGTCAGTTATTTCGTACAAAAATCGGAAGAGAATATAGCAGGATCTTTTTGTGAGGGATATTTTGAATAAACTTGTTTTAACTACCACAGTGTAGAGTCAGCATAATTTTTCTCAGAAATGTTTCATAATTTAGTTTGTTTCGGTCAAAATAAACGAAATCAGTTTAAGTTTACTTGCAAATTAAAAATGCTACAGAGAAACGTTATTGATTTATAAAGATATTCTGTAGTAATTTTAAAATTAAGTGATTACTAAGGCTGGGCAGAAATGCTGTAAATAAATTATCATGGTCTATTTGTCTTTTATGAAACAAATATACGGAGTTGCAGAAACATATAATGGTTTGATGAGGCATTTTACTTATCAGTTCCTCTTCAACTGGATCACTTTCAGAAATGTCGGTCACACTTATTTGTATCCGAAAATCTCATCTCTGCTTGTTTGTATAATAACCTGGTTCATTGTCAATGTTAAATCCTCACTGTTTTGCTTAGTGCTTTACGTAATATCATAGATTACATAAGCTACTACTATTGTACATTGAGCGTGACCAGTTATTGCCTTTTAGTAATAACTGAATGACGGTTAAAGTTCACGGAAAAGGAAGAGAGACTTAAGTTAATTTTAAAACTTTAAAATAATTTTAAGATTTTTGATAAAATAAAAAGGTTTGTTCTAATTACCAAACGTTATTGAATACCAAATTTACCATAAACCGTAACAAAATTTTGGATTTAGTCAATTTTACTTTCTGTATTTTTTTATAAAGTTCTTTATTTGGAGTTACAATAAAAAGCGACTGATATATATATGTACATATAAACACCAATTTAACTTTTATATTTGAAATACGTAGTAACTATCCCAAAGTACTTTTACATTAAGAATTGACATACAATTATATTTTGAAAGTGAACTCTTGGAGGTACCTGTTTATGTTTAATGTGAAGTACAATTTTATAAAATATGCAAAAGTAATGCACTTTTAACTAAGGAATTTAAAGAAATGGTTTATTATCCAATTGGTATTCCTTTCTATTAAAGAATATTCTAGGATATTCAAAATATTACGCAAAGAATTTTAAATATTTATTTAATACATGATGAAAACATAATAATCGCTGTTATAACCTGTGTTAGTGGAGCCTTTCACTCGAGGAGCTTAGAAAAGTTAGAAAAGGAACTTAATGACCTATTTAAATACTTAAATTTCAATATGTGACATTTTATTAATTTATTAAAATGTAGTTTTTTTACATGTATTTAATAACTTTTAAATAAATGTATAAATAAGCCGAGTACAGTGACATGAGATGTAGCAAATAACACTTTTATCCATGTAATAAAAAATAGATTTGGAAGTTAGCATTTAACGTTGGTGACAATGTTTGATTTCAGTGAACTGTTGTGTTACTAAACCCTTTTACATAAACTTGTATCATTGAACACTGTAATGAAACCTATATCAATGAAAAAAGTGGAAAAGTATCACGTGACGAAATAGCTAGAAAAACATTTCATCTGTTGTCTTAAAGTTTTATATAGAAAAAAAATTATATACAAACAAAAATGAGCTCTCGGATGGTGCTTATCCAACTAAGGAATTAGGTTAGGCGTCATTGAAGCATATCACTCACTAGACAGGTACTTCACTTTTGTCTGCTGGTGATATAAAGATTTCTTTTTGTACGATTGTCTATCTGTCCTAGGAAAAAACAATAAAATTGACCTTTTATAGATTTGAAATTTTTCATACAACCTTAATTTGTTACATATTACGTAAAATGACGTAAAACTATCTTGAAATATTTTAACACCTTTACGGTAAACATAACGGGTTATAGATTTCTCAATACAATACTTGTTTAATAGATCACAACATTTCTTTACAGGAATTGGAAAAACTGATTTAAATGCTATAACTAAAATGTAATATTCTAATTCGACCGTATTAAGTCTATTATTCATTAATATTTATGTGCTATATCGCCTAGTAGATTTATGACAATAACCGTTATTTATACGAATAAAACAATAACGAGCTAATAACATTCAGATTCAAATTTATTACAAAGTAATACACGCTCTGTAACAATATGACAATTGTGGTTTACATCGTAATAAATGGGGTAACGGTAATAATTAATTGTGTGCGAACGAACAAACAAGGATTTAATTACGTATCTAACTATTGGAGCGTGAGCATGGATTATAGATCGTAATATTCTTTACAAGAATTTTGTAAAAATGGTTTGAAATGCTAAAAATAAAATATAATATTCTAAATTCCCTGCATTACATATATTAATAAAGTCATTTTATGTGGTATATCGGCTAGTAGATGTATAACAATAACCGGGATCTATGGGAATAAAACAATAGCGAGCTAATAGCATTCAGATTCAAATTTACTACAAAGTGATACATGCTCACCACAATATGATAATTATTTTGGTATAAATCGTAATAAATGGGGTAACGGTAATAATTAACTGTGTGCGAAAGAACATACAGAGATTTAATTACGTCTATAACTATTGGAGCGTGAGCAGAAATACTATTATGAAACTAAATAATAGACAACTGATTTTATATGTAATTAGTATAGGATAGTATGACAGTGAAAAGTGCATACTAAATACTTATGTTTATGCCTTACTATATATTTATATATTGAAACTATTTACAAAGTTTGGGGAAGACAAAAAAACTAATCATTCAATATAAAACAGCAAACCACTTTTTATAATTGGTACTTAAAAATGTACTTAGTCATTAATTTTGAGATTTTTAGATTATAAATAAGGATATAGCTTATCCTATTAGCTTCTAAGGAAACCTGCTCCTCTATTTTGACAGAAAAATTAATAGAAACCTTAATAAAATGTAATTTAGTAGTTTAAGTGTGATAATTTTTGTTCATCAGAGCTATGAAGGACTGGAAGTTTCCAGATACCGTGAGCTGTCATATGCAGGACGCTACTAGTGACAAAGAGCTCTCAGAGGCTGCAAGCTCAAAAATCCTGAGAGTTCTTGGGGTTACAAGTTCCCAAGGCCTGGGAACTACCAGAACTCGGATCCATCAAATGGTCCAGAGCTCTTCGTCCTTTCAGTCCAGAGCTCCCAGTGACCGAAAGTTGTCAGGTGCCTGGTGCTCCATATTCCAACATTTTCTCAGAAGATTGTAGATGCCAGAGGTCGGGCACTCTCAGCCGATGAGTTCTTTCAGAGTTTGGGGTTCTTGGATAGACTTGGGAGTGGTTTGGAACATGTCAGAGGCCTGGAATGTGAGTTTCAGAGTTAGTGTAATTCATACGAGAGAAGCTTTCAGGTGGCTCAGTGATTGCATGTTATAATATACCAGTCTTAATACAAGAGAAAGCTACCTAAATATTCTTGGACATAAAATATTGGTCTAGTTTGCATTTTTAGCAGATATTAATCTCTGAATTTTGATATTGAGCAAAAATTTTGGGAGAATATATCAGAACATCATGAATGGAGGGCCCGATATAGGAGTGAACGGATGGTCTTTTTGGAAAGATAATAATAATATAAAAAATACAGTAGACAGTTGTACGTTCCTAAACACTGTGGAGATGATATTCTCATTAAAAATCGCAAAATCAGAAATGGAACTGAAATGATGAGGAGCTGTTGCTGGCAACTTTAAATTATATACACTGTTTTTCTTATATTTTTCAGTAATTTCTTTCTTGTTATACAATTTTACTGCTGTATTATATTATTTCTTAGTACTACTTACAGACAGGTATTTACAAAAAGGAAACTTAGGATGGCGTTTTCTCATTAGATCAACAATCGACGATTAGTACATGCATTAATTGATACAAGAAGAGTTTATCTGAATCCGCTAGAAAAGTGTTCCTAATTTATTTAAATCAGTACTAAAACGCCACATTTGATGGCCATATAATTTTGGTGTAAATAAACAGATATATATATATATATATATATATATATATATATATATATATATATATATATATATATATATATATATACAGGTAAAATTATTAAAATATATATGATATGAGATGAAGAAGGTGAATCTAAATTAAAGACAAAATAATATAATATTTATACCTATGAGTACAACTGTAGCAAAAACATACTTGTTAGGAAAAGGAAACATGATCGTCGTAATCTATGATGGGACTTAATTTCTCCTAACTACTATGAGCTAAAACAATAAGAGTACTGTATCTATAAATATAATAGATTAACGTTATCACAACAATGTGCGTTAACATATAAATTTGAGGGAACAATATATTCTGTTAAAGTGGATCTTTATAAAATGTGGTTAGTGGGATATGAATGTCTACATGTTCTATTTAATTATTTTCCAAAATTAGTTTCAAATTTACTCTTCTCTAATTCAAAATACAGAATAATTGTTTTTTTCATGCACTATATGTTATAGTAAATGTACTAATAACAGAATCAATTGTAAACAATTAAAGAAAATAACTTAGTGGAATTGAAACGTGTATTAAAAATGGACACTAAAAATGTTCAATAATACAGTTTGTTTTGACAAAAACAGCTTGTATCGAAAACTCCACATATCATTAAAATATATTATTAGATAAAACTATTACTTAAAATTAATAAATATGGCTACATAAATAAAATATTCGGTAATACTAAAAAAATATAAAAGGGTTGGACGAAAATTAAAAGCATTTGAGTATATAATTTAGGACTAAAGATGAATAAATCAGACGTATAGCAAATGGATGAAACATGCAACAAACAAAAGAAATCTTGGAACATAGGGTACTTCGTCAAAGAAAATATGACGATAAAATAAAATAAATGTTATGTTGCCAAAAAAAATATCTATATTTTTTAACATGTAGTTTATAAATGTCGCTTACCAAATAAAAGAAAGTAAATATGTAACTGAAAATTAAATTATCTCTTGCAATAAATTGAAATGATAAAAATTAAACGGTTACACCATAAATAGCAGAATATTAGGACTTAGGAGCAAGAATGGATTTGTTGAGTATGAATACAAATCAGACTATGTTAGAGTGAACTGAGTAAAGCCCTTATGCGGTTGGCCACCGCATCTGTCCGTAGCTACTCTAGCCTGGATGCATCCAAGGTAGGCAGGTTGTAGCTTATTTTTTTAATTAGGCTAAAAATAGTGTGCTTAACATTCCGTTCTCATTATAGTAACCGTATTCTGAAATTATAAATTATAAATTCTATTTCTGTATATTTGCTGTGTAAATTGTCACAAAATCTAGTATATTTTAACATTGTAAACTCATACCACAATATGGTTCAATAAATAAACTATCTAGAACTGGCCAGTTTAGAAACTTCAACAGCTTAGTATAGAGCTATTGTTAGTGTAGAGAAAATTGTCTATAGTAAACTATAGTATAGCTTTGTTCACTATCAGTTATTTCTAGTACTGTATTATAGGTTGTTAAGTTATATCCTTTTAGTTCAAATGCCTTCCTTATTTCAAGCCTGCCGTAACTTTAATTGAAGATCTTCCACGGCCTTCTGAGTGAGTCAATTTTCCAATCGAGGCGCTTCACAGCTGTGGTCATATTAGGGCCTCCAACAAATAAATTGTATTTTCAATAATTTTTACAAATATCCATTAGTATAGGAAAGAACATCAGCATACACACCACAGTGTGAAGGGTATTATGATTTTAAAATTCTCCTTCTGTGACCCGCGAACAATTAAAATCATGTAAACCTTTTTACCAATAAAGAATTAGATCACACCTTGAAAGTAGTTTTTAGTTATTACATAATAATGCTTGATGTGTGAAAATATTAGTATAAAAAATGTCATGGAGATGTAGGACTGCAACAAAGTTGATAAAAATGTATGTAAACAAGATCCTGGTATAGAAATGTTTATTTATTTTGTTGCTTTAGATGTTTTCATTACTTATGCGTTGAATTTTCCAAAGTCTGTGGGAGATTAACCAATAATAATAGCTTCCATTCTATTAAATTTCCCGTTCGAACTGCCTTAATTACTCTGTTGACTGACGATGGATCTCCACAGTCAGACTAAACTTTTTAAAATTGTAAAAAAGCAACTGAAAAAAAAAAAACACATAGTGCAATTATTTTACTTTTATGTCATCCATAATCCTTAAGAATGGAGGGTAACAAACAGCGTTCTATATACCATATTATACTTTGTTTATAAATTCTTACTCTTTTGACGTTCAAAATGTAAGTAAATAATAATTGGTTGTAAAGTAATGTATAAGTGGTACTAATTGAGTTTGATTCGAAAAAAAATTATTACAGCAACAGTTTAGTAAAAGTATACGTATCCCATATTTTTAATCGGTCAAGTCTGATGGGACAAGATTCAAAACATTAATCTCGACCGAACGCCAGTATTGTTGTTTATGACACCTACCAGAGAGATGTCTCTGCTGCCTAATATATAAAAACGAGATAATATTCACATCCGGTTAACACTGTGTTTTTTAAGTGAAAGGCATGAGGAAATTACATTTTATTTTCTGATTTTATATGTTACTAGGTAAATTAATCTAGTTTATAACTAACTGGAACGTGATTCTAAGGAAGTAGTTTTGATACGTATGTATGGAATGAGACTACTAAGGTCTTATAAAATAATGAAAATTTTAACGGTATAGTTTCGAAGATTACCTGAAGATTAAAATAAGATTTCAATCTTTTTAATTTCTAGGATAAGTATAGTAAAGTTTTTTTACAATTTTAAATAAGAATGTTATGTCTGAATTTGACTTGAGGGTGTTAAATCGGTACATGGATGACCCGTTACCGGTAACTCTAAAAGCTTATACTAATAATACCTTTCGTTTTAAGTAGGGCTATTAGATTTTAAAAGCAGCTGTATGTATATTTGAATTATTTAGCCAATTTTATTATTCCAAATGACAAATAATTACAATAAAAACATAACACATAATACCATTAAGTCGTTTGCACGAATCATATAAAACAACATATAATAAAACATAAATATCTACAATATAATAGTAGGTTTACATTAAAAATATTATAATCTATGGTTTTTTATGTGTTTAAGCAAGATGTTAAAAAAAAGAATTTCCTGGAGAGAAGTAAAGTGTTTAATGATATGACTTACGGTCAATAAGATTCAACGTTCCTGGGTCGAAACCTACTAGTAGTTGTACCTTAATTTACGAACGAGTGCCAAAGCTCAGCGATTATGCCGAGTCTCTGGTCTGTGAGTCATAGGTTTCCGAACCAGAACCATGTCGAATGTATAGTACTGACCCATGTTTCATTGCTTTCCCAATTCAAGGGCCTTGCTTGTTTTCCTTTTACTACCGTCTGGTAGACAGTTCCTGGTTATTGAAAGGTATCAGAGGGAAAGAATATACAGAAGCTCGAGACAGTGAACACGATCTTGCATCTAGTTTGGCTGAAATGAACCAAACGGAATGAGTTATTTTTGTATTTACTTATGACTTACTGATTTGCTATTTAAATTTAAAATTTTACGGTAGAAAATATAATCAATCAAAATAATGATGGAAATTTTAATCATTACAATTTATTTGGCCCATCTAATCAGATACGATCCCTTATAAAGATCAAATTATTGCCCCAAAGTATTTTTGACCCATCCTATCTACAAGCTAATTTAGCAAAATAGATATATCTACTATTTATTTATTTTTTAGATGTTTTAATCTTAGAGCTAGTGTGGAAAATGGAGTAATACAGTCATCTGGACAGGAATGATCTGTTACGGTATCGATTATTATCACTAATCGGGACGAGTGCACTTTGGTACATCTGGTTACATACCTGCACTCTCCATTAATTTACTAGATGCTATTAGCTTAGAGCTAGTCAGGTGATTCTGTAGTACGGGATAATCTGTTACAATATCGACTATTGCCATTCTGCCATCTGGATGACTGCAGTTTGGGCCATCTGGTTGCATATCTGCAACTTTGATTAACTTATTAGTTTATATTAGCTTAGAGCTACTCGAAATAGTGGAGCAGGACAATCATGTGCACAGGAATGCTCTGTTACGTTATTAAGTATTTGTACTCTGTCTTCGGGACGAGTAAACTTTGGTAGGCCTAAATCTGGTATATCTGCACTCTCCATAAATTTAATAGACGCTATTGGCTTAGAGCTAGTCGGGATAATGGAGTAATACAGTCATGTGGACAGGAATGATCTGTTACGGTATCGATTATTGTCACTAATCGGAACGAGTACACTTTGGTACATCTAGTTACATACTTGCACTCTCCATAAATTTACTAGATGCTATTAGCTTAGAGCTAGTCGGGATAATGGAGTAATACAGTCATGTGGACAGGAATGATCTGTTACGGTATCGATTATTGTCAGTAATCGGGACGAGTGCACTTTGGTACATCTGGTTATATACCTGCACTCTCCATAAATTTACTAGATGCTATTAGATTACAGCTAGTGGGGATAATGGAGTAATACAGTCATGTGGACAGGAATGATCTGTTACGGTATCGATTATTGTCACTAATCGGAACGAGTGCACTTTGGTACATCTGGTTACATACCTGCACTCTCCATAAATTTACTAGACGCTATTGGCTTAGAGCTACTCGTAATATGGTAGGGTTAATCTGTTATGATATCGTTATTATTATTCATCAATTTGTATACTTATATATCTATTTTTTACCTCACTAATGACGAGTCACCGCAATACTATTATAAGCTGACACAAACTGTTAAGATTTGTAGATGAGTCCTCTTGAAGACCATCGCAATTTGCAAATGTAAATGTAAATTTTTTCGATTATTAGTATTGAAGTAACTTTAGTTTATTTTACCACATAGTAAAACAAACTACCTTCAGAGGGTGGCCGTAATCAATATACATTTGCTTAGTGCAGTATATGAGTATTTAACGTGTTTAACATGATAAACTAAACAACATGGTGTTCAATACTCGTGTTCAGAAGCTATATCCTTACTAGTATATGATATTATAATACAAATACTCGAAAATACTAAGTAAATAAAGTTCTACTTTACCCAAAGGACTCAAACGTTAACTCACGAACATGAGCCTTGTGATTCCCCTAAGGTCACATTATACTGACTTCTTTCTCTCTATTATTATCTTCCCTAAGTACGGCAATGATACTTTATAGTGTACCTTTGAACTTTAATCTAAACCTTTATACACTAAAATATCGCCATTTGCTTTTACTTTATTTTTATCGTCGTTCCGCTTAGCTCACGCTCTTTGCAATACAATTGCAACTGTAAATAATTTTAGCTCACTTGTGGCATCGCTTCCATTTAGCCATTACATTCCAAAGCAATAGTTTGGGTCAGTAGTTCCTTACCCACTTCCAAGAGAAATCCGTAAATATTTTAAATCATATTCATTCCTTAAAGGGGTTTCATACCAATTATTCAAGGCCTGTGTTTGTGTAAACGTGTTGAACAATAGTTGGTTTTAAAGTTTAAGGGTTCATGTTCATTGAAGTTATACAGTTAAGTGATACTACGAGGACATTGAAATAAGCTGTTTTTATGTATTAAATCTAACTAAAATCTAAACGTTGCTATTAAAATACAACAGAAGAAATAACTTCTATCACTTTGCAACAATCTAAAACTTAAACCTGTTCTGTAATATACTAAGAACGGCAAATACTTACACTTTACACCATCAAAAACAAAAAGGCTACTTCACACTAATTCAAATTCATTAAAATTTAGTTTTAATTATTACGTATAGGACTATTACGTATAGGACTTACACTCTAAATAAGTACATATTTTATTTTAATGATTGAAATGACTGAATAATATATAATTATAAAAGTATGCAGGCATGTTTTTTATATTTGTTACAGCCCAAAATGCATTACTAATTGCAGTATTTTTTCAATACAAAAATATATTATACAACGTACCATTACAATCTCATGTTTAGTTCGCTTTGAAATATCCCTCATCAGTGTGGTAATTTTTAATTATTAAATGGATTAATCACTAAAAATTTTTAAGATATTAAATTTAATAACAGATAAAAATAACATTTAATCAAATTAATATATTAAAAAAGCGAGACATCTTCCACTGTTTACCATTAATAATAAGGTTTCTACTGACATTAAGGTTTAATATTCATATAAATGAACTATATCAAAAGGATCACCAATACAGATAAATACAGTGCAGCTGGCTCTTAAAATAAAATCTGGATTTTTTTGCGTAATAAACAATGTTCATTGATGTGTGTGTGTGTGTGTATGTTCGTTATAAATATGTCGGGTTCCAACGAACTGAAGGGGAAGATAATTATTAATTAGTCAACAACCTTTTAGCGTCTGGAGTCTGATTCTGTTCAACTTAACACAATATTTTGTTCTGTGTCTGACTCCAGTTGCAGTAAACACTACGAGAACAAAATATCTGAATTACGAGAGGAGAATAATTACACCAGCAGTTTCAGATGATTTTATCTGTTGTAGTTTTATTTTGTGTCCATCTACACTTGTCGTAAGCAATACTATTAACTGTAGAAGTCACAATCACATTAGGAGAATAATTAAACAAGCAGTTGCAGATGGTTGTATCTGTTGGAGTTTTATTTTGTGGTCACCTAAAGGTGCAGTAAATAATGCAGGGTGACGTAGAAGTTTCTTGAGGAAAATAATATTCTTGCTCTTCAATAGGCCCAAGACACTGCGTCGGAACATTGATAGAATAAATACATTCTTGACATATCTAGACTTCGATGAGGAAATCTTTCTTCAATGAACAAACATTATAACCTTAGTATCGGACTGTTATTACTGTAATCTGCTACTTCACATTAAGATTGATGAAGATCTCTGTGGAGGAGATCAAGTAATTGTGGTTTTATGGTGAAAGCGAAATCTGTATTTTCTGTCTGGAGATCTTAATCTCTACTTCAAAAAAGATCAAATCTAGATATTCTATCAATATATCTATTATATTCAATTTTATTTCACATGAAAATCAATATTTTCATGTTGTATAGGATATATGATAGAAACGAATGAGTGTTGGGGCACAGTACAACAAGGCCACTTGCTCTCTCGGAACACAGTCTGCTTCAAAGGGCGTTCCTATATAACTGTGTGTAACTAAGAACATGTGGTATAACTTGTTTGGAATATACAGAACACATGTTCGAAGAAAAAAATTAATTATCCCAACACATGTGCTTTGTAGAACTGCTTGATAACATACGCAATTCTTAATACGAAAATCCAATTAATCAGTTATTTTCAGTGTTCTGTTTATATTATTCTGTTACATTATTTTAAATGACTCGTGATTAGAAGTAAAATGAAAAAAAACTCCCAGTTTGTTTGTCCCTTAAACCCAAAAGAAAGTGGAGGATACGCTTACCAATATGGCAATAGTTATAAGATCGTTAAAGATAGGCAACAAAGTACGGTAAAATTCAGACAGAATTTGATAAATTACTTTAAACACCGGTTCATGTAACTTGTAGACATTCAGATCATGATAATTATAAAAACGACTAAATAGGAAGACGTATAGAAAGGATTACGTTTTCATATTAAATGGTCCAAGAAAACTCTGAAAGCAAGACTTGTTTCAGAAAGAAAAGGATTCATGAATAGAGAATCGTATAAAATTTACCTATTTTCACTCTAAATTTTAGATTATCAAAATATAATACAACAAATATTTTTAATAATTAATTTATACATTGAAAAAGGAATATTAGTTTCTTTACCTCAAGCTTTTAGCATACATTTCAAATAGCATACTTAGAATACCTGAAGAAAAATATGCAATGTTTTTGCTTTTCCCTATTAACAGTCCTGAAACAATTCAGACTTTCGTAATGCCTCGAAAACTCAAACAATAAAGATATAGAGAGAGGTAGAAACTTAAAACGATCGGAATGCTGCCAAGTTCAGATTGGATTGATCCTTTATTGGTTTGTTTTGGATCTGTATCCAAGACGTTTGGTTGTTTGCGTTTGATAAACACTACTTCATTTGTTCAAACTGCTTATTATGTGTATAAATGATAAGTTTTTTCATGTTATTGGACTACATTTTCTGACATTAATTATCTTTCTATGTATAACTGTGCAATAAAAAATATGTATTCAACCTCCAAGTAACTCACCACTTTAGCTAATATCGAAAAACCGACGTTCCGGCAAATGTTGTGTTTATTATTTCAGCCTTGCATCATGTAAGCGCGTTTACCTTTCCAAATATCTTGTGTATAATAAAAGATATGAGAGAATGGCTATGCTGTTTTTATTGTTACTAAGAAATAATGTTTTTTCTCTTTTAAAATTACTGTACATGATATGGGACACAACTAAACGTTACAGTGACAAATACGAAGAATATCACTCAGTACTTGTTTCTAATAAATACAACGAGATAACCGAAATGAAAAGATTTTCTAACACAGAAATAGAATGATGAATCTTTAAAACTTGAGATATGGAAAATTCCAACATCAAAAATACTGCGGAATATAAGGAAGGAAATCAACATTCAGGTAAAGTTCGACTTTACACTGGATAAGCCTTCATCAGGCGTTGTGAATAGTTTATTAGGCTACCGTACTTTACTCTTGGCCTTTGGTATTGTGCTAATAGGGTTCCACATTTTAAGTCCCACCTAACCAGATCAACATGGTATTTTTTTAAATAGGATTGCACTCAAGTTACTGTACAATTACATTACATATGGAGGTTAGACGTTGCCTCAGGTTGTTAGTGAATCTTAAAGAACCCAGATAAATAACTGATTGTATAAGTCACATAAAAGATCTCATGCTATAACTTGAAGCTTGGAGAAAGTGGGGGTCAGGTAATAAATATTTTAATAATAACAATTAAATTTACGTGGTTCGGAACATCTCGTCTGTATGAGGTGTTTATTTTATATTAACTCTAAAAATTATAAGAAGGATGAAAACAAATTTTATTCAACCACAATAACAAAGGACAGGGCAAACATTTAATACAATCTTAATTTCTTGTAAATATTATATTTAAAATTCCTTACTTTTTGATATTCTAATGTGAATGTGTTGATGTAGTGGTTTTGATATTTGTTTTCTACCGTACTTATACCAGATCCTGGGAGTGTGAGGCATGTTTGATCACGTGGCGGCGCATCTCACATAACACTATCGAGTAGTCCTGTAGTTTTGCATTGGATTTTGTGGCATAGTAATTTGGTATTTGCTCTGGAAGGAAAGGGATATTTCATGTAGTGTATTTTATGAGTATGCTTCTCAAAATGTATTAATAAAAGATAAGATGGTTCCCAATTAACTAAGAGATAACGCTAGGAATAACTGCTGATTGCAACAAAAAAGGACACCTTTAGTACAGCTTCCAAAACAACTCAGGAATAATCTCTTGAAATGCTCAAAAAGTTGATAAATTTGTATCATTCCCAGCTTGTATAAACACATATTGTCACCGTTAGTGAGTTGCTGACTAAACACTGCGGAGCGTTAAAGAGGTGCAGAGGTTATGTTGAGATTTTCGTTTGTGTTTTTCTGACTTTTCAAAAAAATTTTTTTTAAACTTTGAAACCGGCAAATTAATTGGCATATTGTTTACTTTCTTTCATATGTTTCCTTGTACTTCAGGGTTGGCCCCATAAAATATACACTAAGTTATTTTTTTTGAAACGTCGTGTTTCTGTAATGTTACAACAAACTGTGTCAAATACCCTTATTATTATTACCCTACCGCCATTTTTCTTGTGATGACGAATGGAGTTCTACTTTTATGTACGTTTGTACATGTATGTTGTGACATTACATTTGACGATTTACATTAAGCTGTCAAAAACAGCAATAACAATTTCAAAGGCTGATTTTTGCTTCATTTAACCTTCATCTGAAATCTGACATATGTTGTAAGTATAGCAAACATAATTAACTACATAAATGTTGTTATTACAACAGCTTTTAAGAAAAACATAAACAAATGTTGTTAATACAAAAGATGGTAAGAAGAACAGTTCCACAGGAAGTAAATCTGAAGCGTATAACCTCCTAACGAGACTGGGATTGTAGGTAATAACGTCGCTTCCAAGAGTGGTTAAGATTTCCTTTTACTTCAACCATTTCCTGCATCACAAACATTATTCCATCCTTATTTTCTATTGTAATAAGTAAAGAGTAGATTTTATTGTAATAGTACATTCAATTGAGAACAGATATATTTACTCTCAATTTTAAATCATAAACATCATTAAATTTTATAGATGAATATTAAATCAATATCAGAATTTTATATTGATAAAGAGGAATCCATTAAGCAAAAAAAAAAAAAAAAACAAAATGTTTCCTACGCAATGAAATTATTGTATTTATAATCACTATGCTATCTATATATTGTAGACAGATAAATAAGACATATTATTCATACTGTACTGTTGTGGGAAAACAATCAATTTATTTTTAAAATCTTTAGTTGGTTAGGTAGCATAACCGAAAAAGTACTCTTTTCCATTGCCTGTTATTGACTGAAGTTTTTCTGATCAAAATCTGCATCTCTGCATATGTCGACGGATTCTGTTGTCGTTGATAACGCTTGTAAATAATAGCAATCTCTTGATGACAACGTTCTCTGTATTCATCACGTACCTAGTTTCAGGTTGAAATGCATGACTTATAGTCTCTTAGTATTTTTTATTTAAGGCCAACAAGAAGCCTTTATTATTGAACAACGTTTTAAGACATAAACATAATCTGCACATGTCAATCAAGAGGACAATATATTTCGAGTGTTTAATATGTTTAATAACGTACTGAGTATTTAATTGTGTGCTCAGATTTCTTATGAAATTATCTTAACTTTAATGAAACAAAAATAACCGTCACTTAAGTGATTATTTGGTTCGCACCTTATCTATGGTTCACGAAAATGGTAGATTTTATACTAAAATAACACGTCTTAAGGCAAGTGAGATGGCAAATAATTTGGCACCCATTAACCGTCCATGTTTTATATGTTAAAGTTAAAATATATATTTGTAATCACTTTTCATTATATTTGTTAGTAAAGTTTTTGGCTCTTGTGTGAACCATTAATAAATGTAGAAGATTCTTAGAAATACGGAACACTGTGATTGGCTGCATCGTCAATGAAATGTTTAACATCGTACCTGCGAATGAAGTTCTTTAGTTTTAATCTATCTTACAGTAGGATGACACTAGGAGTGAACTTCTGAGAATACTGATATTCAGCCACAGAGAGAAACTACATATAATATAATTTATAACCTTTGGCACGCTCAATGCAGTATCAATAATTTATCCACCAGGGCAAAATACTTATTTTTTGTAGTAAAGTAAATTAAATTGACATTTATAAATAAGCTGTTTGCACATTTTGAGGTAAAAGGAGTTCGTTAGGGGAAGGTGCATTAATATATGGCCTGAAATAAAAGTACGTCTAAAATTATTGAACATTTTAAAATTTTAATTTTATTAGTACAATATGTTTTGCACAATAATTGTATTTAGTACAAAATTTGGAAGAGAATATATCAGGATATTGTTACTGTGGTTACATTGAATGAACTTTGTTGTAACTGTCGCAGTAGAAAGTTACAATAACATTTCTTTAACAGTGTTCAATAATTTAGTGTGTTCCGTTCAAAAGAAACTAAATGCTTTTAAAATCAAATAGTTCTGCCTAAAACGGAAAGTTAATATTAGTATAAGGTTTCAGAGTTTCCGGTAACCAAATAAGTCATCCATGTCCTGATTTAACACCCTCAAGTCAAATTCAGACATTATAAAATTCTTATCTAAATTTTGTAACAAAACTTTACCATACTATATCTTAGAAATTAAAAAGATTGAAAACTTATTTTAATTTGAAGGTAATTTTCGAAACTATACCTTTAAAATTTTAGTTGTTTTATATTAACGGTAACTGTCTCATTCCATAATAGTTCTCAAACCTTCTTCTTGAGAGTCACATGTTAGTTCAATAAAAACTAGATTCATAGTCCTAGTAACATATAAAGGCAGTAAATCCAAATTTAATTTTCCCCGTGGCTGTTATTTAAAAAAGAAAGATTTCAAGACCAAGAGCGATTGTGTTAATTGTTTCAAATACAATGTTAACCAGATGTGAATATTACTCATTTTTATATATTAGGCAGCAGAGACATCTCTCTGGTAGGTGTCATAAACAACAGTACTGGCGTTCCGTCGAGATTAATGTTTTGAATCTTTTCCCAACAGACTTGACCGATTGAAAAATAAGGGATACGTATACTTTTACTAAACTGTTGCTGTGATAATTGTTTGTCGAATCAAACACAATTAGTACCACTTATACATTACTTTACAAGCAATTATTATTTACTTACTTTTGAACGTCAAAAGAGTAAGAATTTATAAACAAAGTATAATATGGTATATAGAACGCTGTTAGTTCTGCTCCATTCGTGGGAATTATGAATGACGTAATAGTAAAACAATTGCTCTATTTGTTTTTCAGTTCGAATCGCAACGAAAATTGCTTATCTATTTACAATTTTTAATATATTTAGTCTGACTGTGGAGAGCCATCGTCAGTCAACAGAGTAATTAAGACAGTTCTAACGGGAAATGTAATAAAATGAAACCTATTATTATTGGTTAATCTCCCACGGAGTTTGGGAAATCCAGAATTTAAGTAATGAAAACATATAAAATCATGTAATACAAATATCTACACAAGGATCTCGGTCACAAACATTTCTGTCAAATTTTTCTTCGTCCTACATCTCCATTTGTAATAGTAATAGTATAACACAACAAGCATTATTATGCAATAACTAAAAACTACTTTCAGAGTGTGATATTCTTAATTGGTGAAAATTTTACATGATTTTAATTGTTCACCAAACACATACACACACGGAAGTGATGATATTTCTTATTTTGAAATATGCTTACTGCAATCAGAACGGAATATTAAGCACAGTATGTTTAGGCTCTTTTACAAAAATAAGCTACACCTTGCCTACCTTGAAAGCACCCAGGCAAGAGTAGCTACGGATAGATGCGGTGGCCAACCCCATAAGGGTTTTACTCAGTCCACTCTGACAGAGCCTGATTGTATTATTCATACTCAACAAATCCATTCTTACTCTTAGGTCCTAATTCAATATTTAAGTATTTATGTGTTGTAACCGTTAAATTTTTATTATTTTAATTTATTGCAAGGGGATAATTTCATTTTCGATTATGTTTCTATTTTATTTGATTTGGTAAGCTTACTCGTACTTGTTAAAATAGTCTACATTACACTTTTTATTTTGCAGAGTAACATTTACTTTATTTTACCATGATATTTTTCTTTAAAGAAGTTTCTTATGTTCCAGGGTTCCTTTTGTTTGTTGCCTGTTTCATCCTTTTGCTGTACCAGTCTGCTTTATTCAACTCTAGTCTTAAACTATATACTAAAATGGTATAATTTCAGGCCGATCTTTTTATATTTGTTTATATTACCAAATATTTGTTTAATACAACCATATTTAATTAATTTTAAGTAATATATCTTTAACTAGTGCTATGTTTTAATTATATGTAAAAGTTCCGATGCAAGATTTTTTTTGAAAATGCAAAGTGTATTGTTGAGCTTTTTAAGTGTTCATTTTTAATACACATTTTTGTAAATTGCAAATAATTTTCTGGCGAATTCAGATAAATTCTGCTTACATCAATTAATACAAATGGTAATTGACCATAATTGTGCTAATTTAAAACAACAGTCACCCCAAGTTTCCTTTCTTAAATACCTCTATGTAAATAGTATTGAGCAATACTAAAATATATCAATAATATTGTATATCAAAAAAGAAATATCTTTTAGAACAGGTAAAATGATGTTCGTAATGTGTTAAAAAGGAACGTAATTTAGAAGTTGATACCCGAAAACCTTTATTATTTCATTTCAATTTTGCTATTTGATTGGGCATATCATCTTCCAGATTTCAGAAATGTACAACATGGTCTACTGTAATCTTTGCATATAATTGTCCTCACTCCTAATATCTGCCTCCTCCGTTCCTGACTTTCTATCAATTCCTCCAGGTTTGTTGCTTCATATAAAACTCGATTCTAATACCTGTAAATAATACAAACAAGACCTTATGCCCACGAAGGTTCATGTAGCTTTCCCTTGGATTAAAATTGTAATATTAATTCCAAACCACTTTCAAGTCTTTCCAACAACCCCGAAAAACTTGAGAGCACTCATCGAAAAACTTTCCTTCGTTGGAAGCTCCCAGGCTTTGGGAGCTTCTCTCAAGAAGAGCTCTATGGCTGGACCTTTGGAGCTTGCAGCCTCTGAGATCTCTCTGCTTCTGATAACGTCCTGCACATGACAGGTCACGGTATTTGGGAACTTCCAATCACTCATAGCTCTGATGAACAAAAACTACCGTGCGCAAACTATTAAATTAAATTTTGTTGCTATTTTTCTATTCTTTCTGTACAAAATAACGACCTGGTTTATTTAAATGGATAAGCTATCTCTTTATTTTATAATCTAAAAATATCTTCAAATGAATGATTTCGTACATTTTTAAATAACTATTATAAAATGTGGTTTGATATGTTATAATGAATGAATAAGTTTTTGTTACCCTTTAAGTTATATAAACAGTTTTAATATATAGTATAATGTAAACAGTTTTAATATATAGTATAATGTTGATATATAATAAGGCATAAACATAACTATTTAGTATGCACTTTTCATTATTATACTATCAATTATAAAACCAGTTGTATATTATTTAATTTTATAATATAATCCATGCTCACGCTCCAATAGTTAGAGACGTAATTAAATTCCTGTATGTTCGTGCGCACACAATTAATTATTACCGTTACCCCATTTATTACGATGTATACCACAATTGTCATATTGTTACAGAGCGTGTATTACTTTGTAATAAATTTGAATCAGAATGTTATTAGCTCGCTATTGTTTTATTCGTATAAATAACGGTTATTGTCATAAATCTACTAGGCGGTACAGCACATAAATAGTAATGAATAATAGACTTAATACGGTCGAATTAGAATATTACATTTTAGTTATAGCAATTAAATCAATTAATTTTTTAATTCTTGTAAAAAATGTTGTGATCTATTGGAGAAAGTATTTTATTGAGAGATGTATAACGTGTTATGTTTGTTGCAGATGTGTTATCATATTTCAAGATAGTTGTATGTAACTTTACGTAATATGTAGCAGATTACGCTGAGGTTGCATGAACAATGTCAAGTCTATAATAAGCCATTTATATAATTTGATGTCCTGGGTTACATAGACGATCGTATAAAAAGGAATCTTTATATTCCCGCTAGACAAGAGTGAAGTACCTGCCTACTTAGTGATGTGCTTCAATGACGCTCAGCCTAATCCCTTGGTTGAATAAGCACTATCAGTAAACTCATTTATTACTGTATATAAATTAATTTTCATACAAGACTTTAAGACCACATGTGAATAGTCTTTTTAGATGTTGTGCCACATGATAAAGACACACTGTATTCGTTAATATAGGTTTTATAGTAGTGTTCAATAATTTCATGCAACGAGTTCATTTAAGAGATTATAATAATACAAAAGTTCACTGAAATAAAATCTTGCAACCATTGTTAAATACTCTCTTCCCAATCCAGTTTTTATTCTTTGGATAACAATTTCGTTTGTTCAAATCTCATGTGACGGTAATCAGCTATTTTACACACTTATTAAAAAGTTATTAAATACATGTTAAAAGAAAAAAAATAATAATAATGTCAAATATATAGAAAT
Organism: Homalodisca vitripennis; assembly: GCF_021130785.1. Lineage (NCBI taxonomy): Eukaryota > Metazoa > Arthropoda > Insecta > Hemiptera > Cicadellidae > Homalodisca > Homalodisca vitripennis. Next base: position 37,122,667 of record NC_060213.1, read on the forward strand.
TTAAGTATTTAAGAAAGACTTAACTATCACTGATCATAGCTGTGATTATTTAGTTTTTTGTGTATTAAAGAAATATTAAAATTTATTTATGTAAGATTTTCAATATTATGTAATATGTTTAATAGAGATAAATATAAATCTGTTAGTAAATAATTTCTTCAACTTTCTTAGTTACCAATAAATAGTTTAGTTTATTTTATTACACTGTAAATTATACTACACATTAAACATAACTTCACTTTCAAAATATAATTTTCATGTCAATACTTAATGTAAATTTATTTTGGGATTGCTACTACTTATATGAAATACAAACGCAAATTTGGTGTATTTTTTTAGATCAGTCGTTGTTTATAGTATTTCCAAATAAATAAGAACTTGATGAAAATACAGAAACGTAAATTGACTAGATCCAAAGTTCTGTTACGGTTTTTGGCGAATTTGTTATTCAGTAATGTTTTGTAAGTATGATAACCATTTTATTTTATAAAATGTTTTAAAATTAGCTTAATTTTTACTTAAGGGAAAACCCTTGCACCTTAACCGTCATTCGGTTATTACTACAGGGAAACAACTGATAATGCTCAATGTATTGTAGTAGACTACGTATATAATCTATACGATGCAGCTCTAAGGTAAGCAGTGCGGTGGTAACATTGACAAAGAACCAGAGTTGTATACAGTCATACAGAGCTGAGAGTTTCGGATCAAGATAAGTGTGACCGACATTTCTCAAAGTGATCCTGTTGATGAGGAGCTGATAAATAAAATGCTACTGCATCAAACCATTATGTTTCTCCAACTTCGGATATTTGTTTCAGATACGAGAGAAGATCAATATTAGTTATTTACAGTATCTCTGTCAAGCCTTAGTAGTTACTTAATTTTAAAATTGCTGCAGAATATCTATATAACATAATAACCTTACTGTAACATATATAATGTGTAAGTAAACAGAAACTCATGTAGTCTCTTTTGATTTGAACATACTAAATTTAGTAAACATTTCTGAGAATCATTATTCATATTCTCTACTGCAACAGTTACAACAAATTTAGTTCAAAATAACCATTTTAACAAGATCCAGCTATATTCTCTTTCAAGTTTTGTACGAAATAACTGATAAAGTATAACCAATGCACAACAAAACCTCAATACATTGATACCAATACAGAAATTTGGCGTGCATACACTATCTATTTCCATCCCTATAAAATAAAAATTACAATGCACATTTTACCAAATCTAATGAAATAGGAATATTTACATTTTAGATATATATTTTCTATTTCAGGCCCCATTATATTCGCGTCCATTTCCTCTAACCAACCCCTTCTAACTCAAAATGTGCAAACAGCTCATTTATAAATTTCAACTTAATCTACTGTACTACAATAAAAAAAGAATTTCGCCTAGAAAATAAATTATTGACACACTATCAAGCGTGCCAAAGATTGTAACCTTTACTATACTTAGTTTCCCTTTGAGGCAGAATCTCAGCATTCACAGAACTTCACTTCCAGATTTATTCCACAGAATGAAATAAAATTAATTCAATCTCAGTTCAATTCAATTCAAGTCGTTCAAACATTCATTGAGAAAGTATCCAATAAAAGTGTCGTGTATAATTACTGTCCATTTATTGACGGTTCATGCACGAGCCAAAAACTTTCCTACCAAACGTAAAAAGTGATTACAACACATTTGGACTTGAACATAAGAAACGTGAATAAATAAAAAGTGTCAAATTATTTGCCATCTGACTTGCTTTGAGACTTTAACTATATATTGTAGTACAAAATTTATCATTTTGGTGAAACAGTGATAAGGTGCAAACTAAGGGATCACTCAAGTGACTGTTTTTCTTCTCAATAATTCTAAGATAATTTTAGAAGAAATCTGATCACATGATAAAATACTTAGTATGTTATTAAACACTATCAACAATTTGACCTATTTATCTTCTTAGAATACATAACATAAGGATTATAAAGAAAGTATTTTCAATTTGGAGGGAAATTTTAATTTGTATTGCTTAAAAAGTCAGAAATGGTTTTGATATTTCTCTGGAAAATTTAATAATGGTTAGAAATTTAAAAATAAGGGTATATATTGCTGTTCTCAGTGGAATGTATATTTGAAATTAAATCTACTCTATACTTATTACAATAGAAAATAAGGCAGGAATAATGTTTGAGATGCAGGAAATGGTTGAAGTAAAAGCAAATCTTAACCACTCTTGGAAGCGACTTTATTGCCTACAATCCCAGTCTCGTTAGGAGGTTATACGCTTTAGATTTACTTCCTGTTTTACTATTTTTCTCTTAACAGCTGTTGCAATAACATCATATTGTATCACTGTAGTTCTTTATATCTATTATACATGCATCATGTGGCAGATTTCAACATCAATCAAAAATAAAATCAACATTTTAAAGGGCTATTATTGTTCTTGACAGCTATTATGTTGTCAATAGTGACTTAAAAGTGTAAAACGGTCTATTACTGATGTTACGAAAATATTCATGTTTTATGTTACAACACCTTATTTGACTTATTTATTCATTGATGTTATAATCTGTTATGATTAAAATTTATACATATGTGTGTGTGTGTGTGTGTGCGCGCGCGCGCGTGTGTGTGTGTGTGTGTGTGTGTGTGTGTGTGTGTGTGTGTAAAACCTGTTGGCATACAATTTTTTAGTTTCATGTTATATCACTTCCGTCCTGAATAACCACATTTAATGAAAGTAGTACAGTATTTGTTGTTGGTTGTTTTTTCATTCATTTTTACTCATTTTGTTTGTGGAGTATTACTTCATTTAAATTAAATAAGTTAAAAGGTTTTCTAATCCTCAGCCAAGTCACATGAAGAGACATTTACAATCATTGCACTGTATCAATCATTATACAAATAAACTGATGCACAAAGCTTAGGAGGCTAGGTAGAATGTAGTGAAAGGCTTATAAACAATACCACAAAATATCACATGTTAAAACATTATATGAGTGAACTCAAGTCTGTTTACAGATTTCCAATTCCTTGTTGTTGTCATGGTGACCTGTTAGACCCATGTAAATATATTCTCTAACGCTCAGCAAAACTCCATTGAATAAAATATACCATCATAAAACTCGTTATTCTCGCACAGAAATGAAGCATTATGGAAAATGTACATCTATAGGTCCATACATTTATCTTACCACCTTTCAACAGGTTTGAGTCAGACTAACCGATAAGCTATCTCAAAAACCAAAAACAGTTAAAATCTCGGCTCGATGGATAATTGTGTTTGCGTTCCATGAGTTCTATAAGGTTGTTGAATTGCTGAGATATCTGATATTTATATAATACATACATGATGTCTGAAATGTGTGAATGTTTACTTTTGAGGATCTACCTATTTCATTCAATAATGTTACTTATACAGTTTAACGTTGCGAATGTAATACATGTAATACAACAACATAGCATTATCACTGAGTGTTCATGTTGTACATGTTACTGGTAGTATTAAAGAGTAAAGTTTGTATTTTAAAATACCGAAGGTGTTCTACTAACAAAAACTGTTCATACACAGAGACTTTCCACATCTACCAGTCAATATCGCTTTGGATGTTAATGGGGAAACGCTGTTATGGGCTACCGCAAAACGGAAATTAGATTTGCCTCCACAAGATTGAGCCTCATTCCCCAATACAGCTTATATTTATGATGTTAATCACAATGACTGAGAACTTTAATGACATATACTAAGTATGAAGTGCTTTTTATACTCATTTAATTAAAACTCATAGTTCTTACTGTGAACAAACTATTAAGTAAAAGCTGTGGTATTATAAATACTAATGATACTAATATCTAACACTTACTATACACACAGCAATTACTAATTAAAACAGTTAATTTTATCCAAGGTAACTTAATTTTTATAATGTAACTTAACGAAAAAAATTTTGAATTTCACCTTAATTTATAAGTTGCTTAATGAGTTAAATTTTCCAGGTTGGTAGGTCTAGTCGTACCCAGTAGGTACAAGTGCAGGTTAAGCTACGATTTAATATGTAATTTAAACTCGTTTATAAAACAAATATTTCTATTTTATTAGTAAGCTGGCCCTTATAAAGTTCACTCGATAACCAGAAAGGACTAGTTTCGTGAGTCTATACATTTTCCTGTAATCTTGGATGTTTCAAGATAAAACGTAAAACCTGCACTAAACCCACGCTGACGATACTTTAGAGTGACGTAATGCATGAACTGTAAATATACTGTCCCTCTTATCAACATTTGTAGCATTATCAGTTGCGTAACTCATTCACAGTTCTGGTCCCTAGATCGTTTCTACTATTCTATAGATATATTTTTATTACTCAGTTTGATAGTTACATACTTTTAACAATATACAGTAACTTAAGTTTTAATACATTTTATCAAAACTTTATATTTTATCATACAGTTTTGCCAGTTTTTAGAAAAATAATCAAAAGAACCTTTCTTGGCAAGAATGCTTCAATTTTTTAATAAGCACAACCAGCTATCTGAAGACCAGGTTGGATAATTCAGGCCTTATAAATTACTAATTCAGGAAGGGTAATTCTAGAATAGACACAGTTGTAAGTCTAGTCGATATGGTTGTGGAGGGGCTAGATCGTCGACCCACATTGAGTGTATTTCTAGACTTATCGAAAGCATACGACTGCGTTGATCATGTTACAATGCTTGTCAAACTTGAATCTCATAGCATCCGTGGCGTGCTTCACCAGTGGCCCAGATTATTTCTAAGATACATAACTTAAATTATACAGATCGTAAACAAATAACCTGAACAAATTATCCTGAGTTATGGTGTCCCAAAGTGTTCAATCCTCAGTCAAATTCTCATCCTGATCTATGTCAAAGACGTACGTTCATCACTTCTGCACGGAAAAAATTATGCGGTATGCTGATTACATGACTCTTTGTTTTAATAGCTAATCAAAATTTATTCTGGAACAGCAGAGTTTTTTTAGATCAAAAATTGCATCCAACATTTCAACAGCCTCAATCTTAATACAAATTCTGCAAAATCTAATTTTCTAAATTTTGCTATGCGCTCAGTAGACAGCCATTAAATCGAGCTGTTATGTTGGGTGACACCATGCTGAAAGAAGTGTACTGCTTGAAATTCCTGGGAATATGCCTAGATCGAGTGTTCACTTGGAGTGATCACATCGACCACGTTTGCTCAAAATTGGTCTCAGGCAATTTACGTTTTGAGGTCTCTATCCAAATACTGCCTTTCTTACAGGTTAAGTGTAAGAAAGGGCCATGAGGCCCTAACTTTGCCTGTTGAAATAAAGGAATTTTCATTTCATTTCATTTCATTTACTGCCTAATTTAGATTCTGACGATGGAGTAATATGGCTTCATTTACCACCCATCTCACTTACGGTTTAGTGCAAAGAATCAATTCATGACCGTGTTCAAGCCGCAAAAACACGCGAACCGTATTATCGATAAAATTTAGAGTCGTTCTAGGAAGCCAACAAAACTAACAGTTCCGTTCAAATCAGCTATTGTTGGAATAAAGATACAATTCTAACTTCAGTTAGACGTTACGTTGAATAGAGTCGACTTTGACGAATCAGTGATGGGGGTCACGCAACTGTAAACATAAGAAAAAAGTGTGATTCCATTACTGCAGGTTTTGTAGAGAAACTAAACGATTCTTAACAATAACCACATCATGTATCATTGGAAAGTCCTACATTAAAGAAGAAGAAGGGCGTATATTATAACATTAAATCGACTGTATCAGACATAACATTGTATTAAAGGTGTAACAGTATTTTTACTCATGAAGATTGTAGATTTAGTTATCATTTTATTAGTAATATAATTTAAAAGTGTTTAGCTGTATTCCCAACAATTTTGATAAATATCTCATATTTTTGAGCATTTTTCAAATGCATTATCTGATGATACTATTACATATAAAAGTATGTGCTTTGAAATTCAAAAGAACGCTCAATTTTATACTCTGCTGTTTCGGTTTATATTTGTTTTAAAAATTTTAATAACAATTAAAAGGCAATTAATCTGGCAGTTAACCAATTATAGACTATGTAGAATGAATGTATGTGAATGTATCGTATCATTTTGTATTATTTGGTTCATAAATATAATAAAATACAAACATCAGAATACATTTCTTCTAATGTTAAAGATAATCTAAATGTTATCGAGAAGTAATCAAGATACTATAAAAGTCCTGAACCTGATATTTATCTCACCACTAACAATCTAGGACGTGCAAACACCGCTCTTCCTAATTCTGAGTTACTAAATAACTAAAAAGCTTCAGATTAAAAGTTGTGTACTAAAAATAGACCACTGCAAAATATCGTGGAAATATAATCATGAATATATGTGATATAATGGGTTTAGAGTAAAATATCTTTTAAAGAATGTTCCCTAACGTTTGTGATCAAAACAGCTGTTTTGTTTAGCTATACATCACAACATTCACAGCAAAAATGTAAAATGTTACAGGTGTTCTAGCTTTTATGTTTTTCATTTATCAGAAGTAGCTTTATATAAACGTCTATACGAATCCTGGATATTCTGTATTATATCATAACTAATAGGTATAGTTTATAATATTACTTTGTTTTTTTGGGAATATTTCTATTGTTTAACCGAATCGTCGCAGAAAACTATTAATGTACTTCCTGAACCTACAGAATACGATAAGAGTCCTGACACGGAAGAAAATTATGTTTACCTATTTTTTTAGCAGAGGTTCCACAGAGGTTTAAGCAAATTTATCTGGCCAACTCATCTACTTAGAAGATGAGCTATTATCATTATAAGTGAATTCGCTTTCACTAGGCATTGAAGAGATAATAGATGTCTAAAATAAATTGTAATTTGAAAATCTAAACAATCACACCAGTATTTTAAGTTATCTATGGCTTGAAATAAGAAAGATTTTTTTAATGTATCCAGTTTTCCATGTTTTTTCTTCAGCCCAAACAGAAATTGAGAATACACAAAACTCTACCACTCTGTAAACAGTTCACGATCGCTAAATTTGAGTAACACTTGACATTGATATTGAAAGTAATTTTATAAACAACTTTAAAAAACGGTTGATAAAACTCAGCTGAAGATAATTCAAGAAGGACTAAGTAGGAAGACATACAGAAAGGATTCTCTTTTCATACTAAAGAACCAAAAACTCAGAAAATAAGACTTGACATTTAAAAAATGTATTTTAAAATCCAAGAATATTTTCAATGCAAAAGGTGTTTAGAGAATCATAGAAAACTCGCCTAATTCATACTTAATCATAGAACTGAATGTATATGAATTTATAAATGTATGTACGCTGCTGGAGTATGTATGTTTTTTTTTGGTTTATCAAAGTCCAAATAAAACGTACTCTCGTAACAGATGATAAAATGACATATATTAGAAATATTATGTACTTGGCCACAATGCTTCTAATATGTAATTAAAGAACTTACAATTCCTAAAAGAAAGTTTGTAATGTTTTACGCTTTACTCAGTTAACTGTCCTGAAACACTAACAATTTCGTAATGTGTGGAAAAACTCGAATAGTAAAGAGAAAGAGAGAGGTAGAAACTTACGAGCGATCGGAGTGTTGCCAAAGGAGTTTAGATTGGATCGATCCTTTATTGGTTTGTTTTGGATCTGTTTTCATGACCTTTGTTTGTTTGAGTTAGATTTCTTCCACTTACTTATAAACGTAACTGGAATATCTAGATGTATTGATCTTTTTGTTTTGAGGAAGAAATATTTTTAAATAAAACTTTTAAAAATGTGCTTATTTATCTTACCACTTTTACACATTTCACTGACATTGAGGCCAAATGTTTGCATATTATTTCCGCCTTTTTAATATAGTTCGGTATACCTTTCCAAAATATCTTATTTATGATCTATATCTATGCTATTTCATTTATACGATTATTTTTTATTAATTAATAGAGATTAATTTTTTAAATTCTTCATGCTATCTAACAAATTACATTATATACGACACAACTGTACGATACAGTCACAATTGTTAAGGTTTTATCACTCAGTACTTGTAGGGTACGGACGGGCCATTTTTGTAGGGATCGCCGAAATGAAATGTTTCCACCGCAGGGAAGGAGTGATGAATATGCAGTATTTGAGAGACGGAAAGTTCCAACTTTGAAAATACTGCGGACTATAAAGAAGGAAATCAGCATTGAGGGCGAAGTTCGACTTTGTACCCGATAAGCCTTCATCAGGCGTTGTGAATAGTTTATTAGGCAATTCTACTTTTTCTCGGCCATTGGTATTGAGTTTGCAGGACTTCTTTCAAATCTCGCCTAACCAAAATAGAATAGTAAGACTGCACTTACATTACTGTAACATTTATTACATTATTATTCAATATGAATATTACCAGCATGTGTATTGTTAGCGAATCTTAAACAAACTAGAAAAATGTTTTAAAGTAGATTTTTTAGTACTATTGATTATAATAGTTACATAAATGACAACAAATCTAATATAATAATAATAAATTAGGAGAATGCTACACTACGTATTTCGTATCAGGCTTTGTTGAAGTTGTATGCAACATTTTAAGTCCTTAAAACATTTCCTTAAGGCTAAATGTGTTTTAGCCTCTTAGAAGAAGAAGCTTAGAAATTGCAATTTTTAAGGACCTTTGCGCTGCTTCCGGAGTGACATGATATTCTGGGTGGGTACGGTTGGGGATAGGGACCACTGTCGAGATTAATGACGAAAAATTTAGGGCATTACTCTTAAATCATGTATTCTCGGAAGAAGTGAAAACCTCGAAACTAGCATCTCCAATCAAAGCAGACAGGGGGCGGCACATCCTTATGGCTGTCAAGATTCTTGAAATCTTAGAGTACGAGCCCTACAAACTCCAACAGTCATCTCTCACAGTAGACTAGACCTATCGAATTACCCTTACGCCCCAGATCCTCGATATTTGCGATTAGTGATATGCCGCTCCTGGACACATATAAGGTTACCCAGATATAAGTGAGACATCGGAGATTCTGTGATTATCTCGTTGTATACTGTGATTTATTCTTCCCTTATACTGTCCTTAACTCGTTGCGACCATGCTTAACCCCAAGGTCAATATAAAAATGTTAGTTAACCCTCAGCCTAACCTCAAGGAGGCATGCTCAATCATCGTCGTTGGTGTCCCTTACATAGAAATGAAACTTAATGTAAATCGTGAAATCTGAAGTTCGGCACGTTGTCGAGTGCACAGAAATTATATTTCCCCTACGAGTTATAGGCTTCCCTAACGCGCAGTCAATGAGTAAACAGCAAATATAACCATGTTAAATCTCACACACATTTGGTGTACTTTCTAAAGGGATGATCTGGCTAATGTAGGGATAAGCCCTCCTCGCCCTGTGTGTAACAGCTTGGCCCGTCACGGAACATAAACAAGGCTTTAGTGATGAAACACGTCTATTGTTCTGAGAGAAAGGCGATCATCCATCGGCCTATCAGAAAACCCTTTTTAAATTATTGAACATTTAACCCAACTAGTCCTCGGTGGATTATTGCAAGGACGTAAATCCACGATAAATAAATAAATCAAATTATTTCTGTAGCAAATACAAATATAAACATTGAAATGAACTTACTAATAAGTGAAACGTATGTTAAAGTACTCTGATCACTATTTAAAGAATGACAATAGGTATAAACTTAAAACTTTGGATGGTGGTCCCGTTTAAGCTCTATAGGTGCAGTAAGAAGGGGTTTAAATATTTTTAGGTTTATCAGATTTATAAAATAAAAACCAGAAATCACAATTTACGCTGTCGGAAATATAAAGAGAGGTGGATAGCTGAAACTGCGTGCATACATTATCTTTGGTAGTTACAAGATCACCACATATGGAACTTTTATAAAAACGTAATATGTTAATGGGAAATCGAGCAATAACATTGAGTTTTAAATTCGCTGTTTTAAATAAAATGACATATGTTAACCAAAGACTCCCTTCTTAATTCTGTACTTGATTGTTGGTGCTTTCTTAATGAATTTGTTCCAACGTAATCCCAAAACCAATATTTTTTCAATGTTCTGATCCTGATAAAAGTTTTATTTTATCCAAATAACACAAAAACGTAGGACCTGTTGCATCACAAAAACTCATCTTACCCACTGTTAGCCTGTAAACAGAAAACACCAACTAATATCCATAGGAGGACGTTATAAGACAAAAATCGTTATTGGGACGTATTACGATTTCCAAACCAAGCCCTAAATGGGGGATATGAGTTTTAAATTAAAATATTTCAATGTAAACACCCATCGAGTGACGAATTTACAAAACCAGAGGTCTCTTATTTTAATCCAGTCAAAAATGGCGGTCTCTCAGGTTTAATTTTGTAAATACGCGTAAATCAATATATTTGGTACAAAATTAATTACATATATGACACATATTTAAAATCTATATTAAACAGGATTTTTAAAAGCATGCACAAATTGCCAAAATCTTATTTAACATACGTTTTTAATACAAGATTTTAAAAATATAACACATTATATTTTTACGCGTGATTTTTACCAATTGTTATTTAAAATGAACGTATTTTCTGTTAAACATATTATGTAGTGCACAAACACTTCTTATCGATCAGTAAAAATGACGAAAGTTTATGATCAAGTTGACCTGTCGTCAATGACGTCGTACCTGAGACGCTTTGTTTTCATTGTTGTCAGTTTAATGTTTCGGTGTTAGAATGTTGTGGTTATGCTTACGTTTGTTTATAATTATAATATTCCCAAATTGTTTTTGTGTAATTTAGGCTTGTGTTGATGTATTATGAATCGTTTAAGGTCCTTACCGAATGAAAATACTCTTAGATAAATAGTGGAGGAAGAGTAACTGAATGACAACTTTGTAACTGATATTTCTGCTGCAATGAAATATTTTACCATTTGTATTTTGGACCAATTCACCTCTATAAGCATGTTGTCCAGATAAAAAAGTTTAAGTCTCCGACCTTTACGGTATTTCGCTTCGGAATTTATTTAGTTAAATCAAAGTGGAAATAAAGTTAGTCTTTGATATCATGTTTGTACGTTTTACTGGTGGTTTATCCACTAACTTCCATCATAATGTAGCTCGTATATATATATATATATATATATATATATATATATATATATTATATATATATATAAGAGGTATAGATCTTTAGCTTTATAAGCATCTATACCTTACATTATCAAATAAAACCTAAGAAAAAAGTAGGCACTAGGAATAGAATTGGGTTTGTCAATTAGAAAACAGACACTTTTAATTAAAAATAATAATCACCAAAGAAGATCTAAATGTTTGTACAGTAAGAACTGCTCCCTTTATAGCCAAGAAGATGGTATCGTTTTATATCTGAAATAACTTTAGAAAGAGTTAAACAAACAGTAAACTTAATATTGGAGCTGACGAAAACAAACCAATATCGGATGAACCGTTCGCTTCCAATACCTGTATTCCTCGCACTGCTGTTGTTTGCTAACCCGTATTAAAATGGAATATTAGTTACCATCTAACTCAAAAAATGAAAAATATTAAAATTTCCGTTTGCAGTATTAACATAGGCTTTAGTTAAATGCATTTTGGACAATAAATTGTTTTGCTGATTGCTTATATATAGTAAGGAATTGCTGAGTAATGGACTTGCTGAACTTTATTTTGTAATCAGTAAAGTAGATTTTTGAGCATATTGTAAACTTCTGGAATTAATAGGTTTTATATATAAATTTTGTTTGAACTACATAGTTGTATCCTCTACAAACCACTGGGATTATACAGGTCAATGATGAATTAGTTAGTCATCCAACGTTTTGAAAAGGAACATTGCAATAATGTATTTAGTCACAACTAGTATTTAAAGTAACAGAGTGCATTCTTTCATAGTTCGCTTAGCAAAGACTTTAAGTTTAGTCACATTTATCAGTGTTTCAAAAAGGTTTGAAATAAATTAAGTATTCAACGACGTTTTTAATTCCTTGTCCATGCAAGATTATATATAATTCTAGCAACAAGAACTCATAAACACTATAACGCACGAGTACAATTTCTACCAGAATCACACTGTTATGTTATATATAACAAATATAAAACTGTTGTTAAATTAATCATGAAACAATTCGATCCCTTTTTTAATATTTAATGCAGTTTGATAAATGTATGTCATTAAAACCATTTATACAGTTAATATTTCATAACTGACACGTTTATGTAGGTATTCTATCATTGAATATTCAGTATTTTGAAAGGAACACAACAATATGGTCCAGATGTGGAGGTAGTAATTATGGAGGAAACAGGATTTTCCGGACATTTGCCATCGTTCAGTGAAACAAAAAATCACTAATACTACATTTCGATATCTGCAATCTGATCTCTTCTTCTGGTAAGTAACTAACCTAACACATAATTACAAACAAGGTTATAATAAACAAATCATACCAGAGCGTTATGATACGCGTAAGTAAGGAATTACAACCACCATGCTGTGTGTCAACTTCACCAGTTTATGTATTAGGTGTAACGTGTCTATAGTAGGGTTATCTTCTATAAACCAATTACAACTATTTTTGTTTTAGTATAAGAGCGATCAATTGTGTTCTGAACTAATAACCCTTTATTCTAAGAATGCACAAGTTCCAATGGAATTCAATAATTAAACTCAGTATAAAATTAACTGTAATTTTAATAAAAATATGAAATCAATAATACAGCAACGCCAAGCTATCTTTCTTTTACTTTGAATTTATTCTCAATTATATCTTATTTATAACCCATCAAAAGTTCACAAGTCCAGTCTTAAAATTAACAATCAATCAATCATTCAATAATTGTGTCCTTCAAGTTCTCAGTGCTAATTTTTTTTAACACAAACTCAAAATAAAAATCTTCATTAAACTTCAAAATAAAATAATCTTCTTCAAATATAAAATGAAACAAATAATAAAATAATACTTCTTCTCAAAATAAAAATCAAACAAATTAAGATAATATTAATATTTAATATATGAACAAAGACAATGTCCAACCAGTTAAACTGAAAATTGTATCAATTTCAAACTACTTATTTTCTCTAAATTTCCAATTTACAAATTATTGAATTATCCAGAATTATCCGCTTGGCTTTGAAGGTTAAATTTAGGAACTTGTTAAAATATCTATAGAATCTCAGAACATTAAATGAATTTTCTTTTTTAGTAGGCTATTCCTGATTAAACCAAATTGAACAGGAAAATATCATCAAGTAATTTTCTATTTCAATATTAAATTCTAACTTTCACAGTACCTCACACATCTGCTGAAGACTTCACCAAGTAACCAAAAAGACTATTATAGATTAATTAATTTAAACTTGAGACTTTAAATTTTGAAAAGAAATTTTAATCTTAAACTCAACCTTCTTCCCGAAAAATCAATACGGCAAGAGTAGGCTATCACTTCTACACGTACTTCTCTCTCTGAGCACACAGCAAAGAATCCCCGAAAAACGTGGTTGAAGCCACCGGAAGGATCTAGAAGTCCCTCCCACCATCAAATCGACCTAACATTGGCCAATCAAATTTGAGCAAACACAATGTCTGAATTAGATGGTACCTATCCAACCCAGACCTGTAACCTATGCTTAATACCTAGATACAAAAGGAAGCTTCTAGCATTCCTCGAACCCGAATCGACAAGAAATTCAGCACTGCTGGAAGGATCACAATCTTACAATTCAATTATTATATTAATTCACAATTCTCTTAATTAAAAATATAAAGATTCCTATAAATAATTAAATAATATAGGAAGCATCCTATATTAGGTTACTTATTTACCTGAAGATTGCGGATCTCGGAACGTAGTGTTACTGATTTTGTGTTTCACTGGACGATGGTAAATGTCCGGAAAAATCCTGGTTCCTTCACAAATCTTCCACCGTAAAAAAAAATTTCCAACAAGGGTATATGATATTAATTTGTTTTTAAGTAAGTAACTAATTGTTTTGTTCATTAAAGTAATTATGAAGTAGGTTATAATAACTTCAATATTAAGTTTAATACCGTTTCATCCCAATATAGATCTTCATATTTAAGTTTTGTTCTTTAGTTTTTATGAGATTGGCTTTATACCTATTTACAATATATTTACTTCTTAACTTTTTAAAAATTGTGGATCCTCACATGTTTTAAGCATAGTAACAAGCAGTTGTAAAATGTTCACGTTACTTTACTTGATTACGCAACAAATCGCCCAGGTTTAAATCAGTGTATTTCATTAGTAATTCATGTTCAAAAAGTAGCATAGTTTATAAAATTAATAACACTGGAGGGTTTTACAAGTAAATTAGGTTTCCTTTATCTGACATTATTGGAGTACGAAATAAATAGTTCTTTCTAGTCCTCATACTACGTTTTTCCCAAACCAAATCGTTTTTCAAATATAAAACGTACTGTAGAATTTCTGTCTATATAATACACTCAATAATACATAATAAATACACTCATAATAATTAACAGTTAAGAAGCCATTCTATTAACCACTGTTAAGAAATGTATTTGTGTTTTTTTTTGTATTCAAACATAGTAAGAAATAACTCGTGCCCTTATACCGATCATTGCGAGTTGGCTATTAGGGGATTGCAAACCTTGAACACTAGTTGAAAGCAGAAACTGTATTTCTCGTCTGCCCAATGTCAAATTGAAAATTCTGGAATTATCAGACTATAGTAAGTTTCACGCTGATTAAAATCCGACCCTCAGTTCTCCATGCATCAAATGCCCGAGAACAACCTTTACAGACCTGACTATAGTAATAAATCGATGATTGGTACATGGACCTACCACCGGGATTTAGAATATTACGATAAAATCATCAGAACTGATCACCTCCGATTTTTTCATAACTGGTTGAATTAAACACCAACTTCCTGTACAATTTTGCTGGTATTTGTTAAAAGAATTGGCCTGCATCTGCCATTAAGCTAAATTCTCGCAAGCTCTGTCTTAACGGTTTAATTTTGTTTTATTTTTATGATTTAATTTTATTAAATAGTTTCTCGGCTTGAAGTTAACTAGTTTTGGGTTGTATTAGGTAGGTCAGTTCGTGATCAAGGATTTCGTACCAGCAACATTTCGTGGTCATCAACATCTCATGCTACTCATAACATTATCGAACAGCCTAGATATATAGTCGTCAAGTTAAACTGACGTATTTTTATTACTAAATTTATTTTAAAACTTTTTTCATAACTTGGGAAGTGTTCAAGGCTTTTATTTGGGAATTTTGTTGACCCAGACAATTGTCTGAGTGTTCCAATAAAAGAGTAGTATCAGTCCTGAAGGATAAGATGTATTTATTGGTGTACAATCCATTGTACTTACACAACTCGAATATTCCATAATTAATTAAACTTCATCAACTGAAATATCTAACCTCCAATCAAGTTTTATTGTAGTTTAAATCTTGACCTAGAATTATTATTGTGTGCTACTTGCCTGGAATAGTAAACAATCGTGTTCGTCTCCACATTATGTCGTCACAGTGAGTTAATTCAGAATATAACATTGAAACTACAAATTTCTTACAAACGTTTAATTTTTATTGTTGAAAATATAAAGTTTACCTTGACTTTTAGTTCATTAAGTTTGAGTTATGTTTTTTTCTTGCTTATGTAACTCAAATACCCCAAATCCTTTTTTATACTAGGCATTGTATAAACATGAAAGTACACCATGTTCCGAGTATAAATTGTTTTTACGGTAATAGATACAAATTAAGATTTTTTAAAGGTATTTTTACAGTTTTATTTAATTTTTGAATTACGAAAGAAAGATAGGGAGTATTAATATGAGGGCCACTTGTACTTATCTTTCCCTCCTTCAATTTTGTTGGGCTAAATATATTCCCAAATGACAAAGAGAAAAGATTTCAATCTTCAAAATGTTGCGTTAAAAACTTTGTAACATATCACGATAGAAAGTGTCCGAAATCCTAATATCTTTTTAAAACCTCTATTGTCAACAACAAACTTTAAACAAAGTATTTAATGCAGTTGAGTATCCTGATCAATTTTAGCTAAATTAGCCTCAAAGCATCGTTCTGATGAGTGTCCACGTTGTTCTACAACATACAGCATACCTAAATAGCGAAATCTTATTGCTATGTTCCTCAAATATAAGTGACAACCAAACATGAGGTGGAAATGTTGCCACTGTGAGAGATCTCAATGATGCTTTGTTTCCAAAATATCACGGTTCCGAGTCTGTAGCAGCGAGTTAATGAGAGATAAGAAGTCAACGTTCCTAACTGACCTTAGACATACTTGGGTTCTTCATTAAAATTTTAGATGCCATGGCCTTTGAGGTTTTCAGTAGTGATGTAAAATGAGGTGTGCAGATGAGTAATTTTCTTAGTCTTTACAGATTTCAGAAACTTATAGATGCATTTCGAAAAGAGATTAAGGTTTCTGCTGATACCGCTATCGAAGGTCTTGAGATTTCTGGCTTTATTTCAGCCAGAGATAATGGGAGACGAGGTTATGGTATGGAGCTATTGATGTTATAGAATGGAATAAGTAAGCACTTCAATAACAAAATCACTTATGCGTAAGTGCTTAGCAATACTCAGTTTAAAGAGGGCTAGATGGATTCATGAATGAGAATGAGTATGTGGTATGGAGATTCTTTATAATATCCATGAACTACTTCAGGAAAGATCGCTATCTAAAAAAGGAAGTTTGATGAGAGCAATGACAAGCCGTTAAATCTATAAACTCTCCGGATTCTTGAATGAGAAATAATACGAGAAATAAACCTCCTCGTACGTTTCAAAAATGGAGGTTCCTCTGGTAATCATAATTTACCTCAGAGATTTGTTAGTTTTTAAATGAACTATGTGCCTAATAAAAACACACAATAAGAAAAGTTTAAAGAAATAGGACTGGCCTAGCGTCTTGGTTAGAGTCCAAAAAAAAACTTGGCAGCCGGTATATAGTAGGAGAGGTTAACCTCACTTGTCTCTTAAGAATATCAATAGGCATTATTTATATTGGAACCTGTAGTTTGTTATGTTTTATATATTATAATTATTAGCAATGTCAAAGAAGAAATTAAGAATAGGTTTGATGAGGGTGAAATAAATATATCCCTGTTAAGTGTACTTAACATAGAAACATTTCTACAGTTTAATATAAACACAAACCCACAAACAAAGACTTTAAAATGTTCTCCTCAAAGCAAACAAATTTCTGGTATAACTCACAGATTGCATTGAGGTTTGTTCAACCGAGATCGGCAGGAAATCGAAAACAGATTTGTAATCATTGTTTTGGAAACAAGCAATAAAACTCTTTATTTCCCGAAGGTATTAAACAATATCCAAGCTCAACAGATTTAATATATAATATGTATTTGTGTCTTATAATAAAATTTGAATATCACATGAATTTAGTATGAATAAGTAATAATAATGTCTTCTGTTGATTCGCGTATATTTATTATAAAACGAACAATTATAATTTGAAATATTTCTGTCAATAATGTCTAAATCATTTACAATATTATACTTATTAAATTAAA
Source organism: Homalodisca vitripennis (assembly GCF_021130785.1). NCBI lineage: Eukaryota > Metazoa > Arthropoda > Insecta > Hemiptera > Cicadellidae > Homalodisca > Homalodisca vitripennis. Next base: position 37,140,308 of record NC_060213.1, read on the forward strand.
GTTTTTACTACATTAAAATGAGTTAATCAGTAATTATTACTAAGAGAATTTGAAATTTAATATCGCTCATCTTTTGCTGTTCGTTTAAGAGTTTGGAGAGAAGTTATTTAAATAGCTATATACCTACGATGAACGATTATACTGAGGTGTAGATGGTTTCACGATATGAATTAAAGTTCTAGGCTTGGCAGAGCTTATAATAATATTTTATCACGCACCATACACCGAATTCATCAAACCTATGACCTACACGAGTATTTGTGACAATTCTTACCCATGCACTCCCACGAACATTTTCTCCACAATTTAGAAAAATTACAACTCACCTTAATTAGACGTATTTTTCAAGGGTATGGCTGTTGGTATGACTGGATACCTTACTCTGTGACTCGCCCTTCAACGAAATGGCTTTAGAAAAAAAAATTAGTTATTTTGTTATATTAGGTGTTATATTAGTTATTTTGTATATTAGTCATTAGTTATTTTGGAAGAAAATAACTTTAAGGTAAAAGAGACGTAAGATTTAACCACGAAATTATGCCAGCTGAGAGCACGAATTTAATTACCACGAACCTGTCCCAAACAGATACCTATAGCTTTGAGCCGAGACATTTATTAGTCGTAGTTGTCAATATTAATGAGAAAAACAGCTTAAACACTGGAAGGCTTAGTAATATTCAAACGTAAGTACTTATTAATCTTTGGCAAAAATAAGTTCGAAAGTTTAGCCTGAAAATGTACTTAAACTACAAAGTAGAAGTACAAGTTTATATGCAAAACGTAATAATAAATTAATACAAATTTATATAGAGCCAACGTGTATTATGTTACATGAATTTCAGATAAATCCATTTAATCGGCGACTTTATTATTTTTATCATTAAGACCAATCTAAAAAAGATTATTAACGCTCAGCCTAGTCCCATAGAGTGTAATATTTCAAATCTATTGGTCAGTTCACCAGGAGAAGTTGTGTGGACAGACATACATATTCACAGACAGACGTAAACATTGTATACAGCCCCTCGAGTGATAGTAACCACCAATAAATTGCAATGGTAAACTTTTATTAAAAATTTCAGATTATTTAGCCTAATAACTAGTTTCATCATCATCATCATCATCTGACGTTTCCGTTATCACGGGTCGTCGTACACAGCCTCCTCCACTTTTGTCTGTCATTCCAGGTCTCCTCTTCCTCCACCTGCATTTTCTGCAGTTCCCTTTTCTCTATGTCTTTCCACACTTGATCCTCCCATCTTCCTCTCGGTCTTCCTCTTTCCTCCTTCTCCAGTGCTATTCTAGGCATTCTATTATTCCCATCCTCTTCACATGCCCCATCCACTGTATTCTTCTTCTTTCCATTGTCTCTTGCAGTGAAACTACCTTCAATCTTTCTCTGGTTATTTCGTTCCTTATTCTATCTCTTCTTGTAGTCTTCTCTATCCCTCTTAAAAATCTCATCTCTGCAGCTTGCAATCTGCTTAAATCATTTTTAGTCCACGTCCACGTCTCTGCTCCATAAAATAAAATTGGTTGGAAATAAGATTTATACATCAATACTTTTGATTCTTTCCCAATGTTCCAACTCCACACAATCTTCTTCACCATATTGAAAAACTTTCCACTCTTCCATATTCTGTTTCCTATCTCTTCTCTTATTGTGCCCCTATCTGTTATGATACTTCCTAAATAACAGAAATTCTTCACCTTTTCAAGTCTTTTTCCTTCAACTAACACGTCTTTGTTATTTCCTTCCCTTCTCTCTACTTTCATTACTTTACATTTTTGTATGTTCATCTCTAAACCATGTTTCTTCGCCACTTTTGCCCATTTGTTCAACTCTCGTTCTAACTCTTCTTCCCTACTTTCCCATATCACTGTCATCCGCATATGCTATCGTCTTAAGTTCTTCTGCTCCTCTGTTTCCTTGTATGGCTATGGATAAAATAACTAGTGTATGGCCTTCTTTTAGATATTTATATTTTATTCTTCTCAAGAACAACAATTAATTGAGAAATATTGTTCATGCCATTTTTAAAATCGAAGCAAGAAAAATAAACTTCAGATTTAAAGCAAGACACAATTAAAGAGCTTCGTAACGAGCCGATGTAAACGAGTTGTTCGTGTCACAGCAGCGCCCCTGGCGTCGTCAGCGTAAACTCGGAATAACTACAGCCATAACATAATGTGTGCACTCTGTATTTCTAACGTACTGAGGCCAAGTGGATTATTTCAAATGTTTTATCCTAGTTATACTTACATTATACTGAGTGCGTTAATCTGCAATTAATAGATTGACTAAAATACCGATATAGTTTTAATGCTCTATCTACAGGTCTAGATCATGTGCCTTTTTGCCCTGTTTAATATATTCCTTTTACATCTAGGTTCGTAATAATCAATGTCATGCAAAGGACAAAATGTATTTGAATAGTATCAATTAGGTGTTGTTTAAATAAACCAAACTTTTGAATTTATTTATGGTTGGTAATAATTGACAATAAGAGGTCAACGATAACACAGTTGGTGGTATTGGTGGTGCAAGTATGAGTGGGTGTGTAAGATAAAATAAACTTACCAGAATTATGTCTTTCCAGCAATAATTAATTGATCATTAAGTGTGCTATTATATTCACTGAGTATTATTATGGTAGTCCAGATCGATCTATAGCAATGTATACACTAAGGGGGTAGCTAAAAGCCGTTGAAATTCTCAACAATTCACGTTTAGGCTTGCATGAACTAGTGAAGAAAATAAAACGGAAAAGTTTCAGAATAATGAAAACTGAGGTGTCATACTAATTTCACTGATCAGTCTTCGATGGAGCAAACTGTTCAAAATGAGGCTAGATCCTGGAGGGGTGACAGAAAAGGGATATTTTTAACAACTGCGGGATTCTATTTCCAGAAGTAGTTTACCAAAAGTAAATAAAAAGGACTGCCTTAATTGTTAAGATAAAGAGAAGAGCATGTTTTGTTATCTCGTCTGTTTTTTCTATAGTGAAATGTTTTTCTTTGTATGTGAGTTTTCGCTGTAAAAGATTATAAACGGCCTCTCTTCTACTATTATAGTTGTAACAAACGAGTTATCAGTAATTTATTGTAATTTTTGTTTATGCCCAGTTAATCTGGATTCGCTTGTCCAGGTCACTTTTATTTAGCTAGGATAAACGTGGATGTTCGGTATATATTATGTACAATAATATTTTAAGTTGATTTTAATATATCAGGTGTTTTTAATGTTACTTTCAGGTAACACCTCAAAGCAAGTGTCTCGTGATGATACAGTTTCAATTTATTTCTGGTCACAGTAAATAAACAATTTAACAAAAATAATATCTATGTTGAATTTGTTAAATCTTAAATCAATAATTGTTAAAAAATACTTAGCATTTGAGTTACAACGGAAATTATTGGATTAGCATGTTAAATAAAATCTTTATAATTTTCGGGAAAGGTAAAAAAATTTAAAATTAAACGCATACTATTATTTAGACGACATGCTTCAATTATGGTTTGGTAAACGTGTATAGTAATATTATGTTATTGGAGTGATCATTAGAAGTTCCAAACAAATTTCATACTTGCAGTAATGTTTCCAAATTTTGCCATATTAAACTTATAACTACAATAATACTATAGTACTACTAGCATTGGTAGAGTACCAACACTGTCAAAGAGGTTTGATTAAGCTCAATAGCCAACGATATACAATATTAGATCGTAAACTTTCATGATAACATTAGTTCTGATAGCTCGGGCGCTGCTCAAATAAACTTTTATTAGTCTCGGTAATGAATTTAATATTGAGCCTTGTTTCTGTTATCGTGGGGAACATCATACTATACATATATACGTAGACTAATTTAGAATATCTTTGCCGATCAGATTAAAATACAAATTATCGCTCGAAACTAACTTTATGGACTACATTTATGAATATATGCATACTTTTAAATCAATAAAATAATGAATTTTAAATTTAACGCACTAATGGATTTAATATTTTTGCTAATAATTAACAGACAAAATATATTCATTCAACACAGATAGAACACTAAACGGTATAGTTGTAATAGAACAGCACTCTTTTAGGAATAATATAGTATATATTAGTTTAATAAGCTGTATTTGTCTATTTAAAATCAATTAGTACTATTGGTAATAATCTGCATATATTTTGGATATGTGTATTACTATTATTGGTAAGATGAAAATGTTAATGCTCCTATTGATATAGTTTATGAATAGTTATCTAAATTTTGAATTAGGTATTTGTTAGCTTGATTACATATAAACACATAAACCAATGTTTAAAACTTTTTTTTGCCAGGCCTTTCGATAGCAAGGCTACCTTCGTTAGACACATCACAAAAGTGTTTGTTAGTTATTACAGAAAATCTTTGGTACGATTAGGGTTTGTCTTTTCAATAAATACTGTTGTAGTTCAGATTCTCTAGATTATTTATCACATAATATCAATATGCATAAACAATATCGAATTAATATACCTATATGATAAATACGGGATAAATAAGATGTATAATAAATATAATAGTTTAAATATTCCCTACCAACAAAATTAAATCAATATGAAAAGCTTGAACGAATTCGGTAGTCAGAAATAAAACCAGAATAAAAGGAACTCATTCCGTTTAATATTAATAGGTGTTAAAGGTAATAGAGTAGCAAACAGTACGCCATACTCCACGTGTGTAGTGGTTTCACTGGAGTATTAGTCTAGCTCTTATTCCAAGCGTGTAGGAATCTCACTGGATTAGTAGAGAAACAACTTAATATCCGGCTGTAGGATTATCACTGGAGTAGTAGACAAGCACATTACTCCACGTGAGTAGGGGCTTCACTGGAGTATTAGTCAAGCTCTTATTCCAAGCGTGCAGGAATCTCACTGGATTAGTAGAGAAACAACTTAATCTCCGGCTGTAGGATTATCACTGGAGTAGTAGACAAGCACATTACTCCACGTGAGTAGGGGCTTCAATGGAGTATTAGTCAAGCTCTTATTCCAAGCGTGCAGGAATCTCACTGGATTAGTAGAGAAACAACTTAATCTACGGCTGTAGGATTATCACTGGAGTAGTAGACAAGCACATTACTCCACGTGAGTAGGGGCTTCAATGGAGTATTAGTCAAGCTCTTATTCCAAGCGTGTATGAGTCTCACTGGATTAGTAGAGAAACAACTTAGTCTCCGGCTGTAGGATTATCACTGGAGTAGTAGACAAGCACATTACTCCACGTGAGTAGGGGCTTCAATGTAGTATTAGTCAAGCTCTTATTCCAAGCGTGTATGAGTCTCACTGGATTAGTAGAGTAAAAACTTAATCTCCGGCTGTAGGATTATCACTGGAGTAGTAGACAAGCACATTACTCCACGTGAGTAGGGGCTTCAATGGAGTATTAGTCACGCTCTTATTCCAAGCGTGTATGAGTCTCACTGGATTAGTAGAGAAACACCTTAATCTCCGGCTGTAGGATAATCTCTGGAATAGTAGGCAAGCTCATTACTCCAAGCATGTTGAAGTTTCACTGGAGTAGTAAGTAGATAAGCACATTGCTCCAAGCATGTTGAAGTTTCACTGGAGTAGTAGACAAGCACATTACTCCACGCATGTTGAAATTTCACTGGAGTAGTAGAACAGCACATTACTCCACGTGAGTAGGAGCTTCACTGGAGGATTAGTCAAGCTCCTATTCCAAGCGTGTATGAGTCTCACTGGATTAGTAGTAGATAAAATGTAAAACCTGCAATAAACCCACGCTGACGATACTTTAGAGTGAAGTAATGCATGAACTGTAAATGTACTGTCCCTCTTATTAACATTTGTAGCACTATCAGTTGCGTAACTCATTCACAGTTCTGGTCCCTAGATCATTTCTACTATTCTATAGATACTATATTTTTATTACTCAGTTTGACAGTTACATACTTTTAACAATATACAGTAACTTAAGTTTTAATACATTTTATCAAAACGTTATATTTTACCATACAGTTTTGCCAGTTTTTAGCAAAATAATCAAAAGAACCTTTCTTGGCAAGAATGCTTCAATTTTTTAATAAGCCCAACCAGCTATCTGAAGACCAGGTTTGCTTCAGGAAGGGTAATTCTAGAATAGACACAGTTGTAAGTCTAGTCGATATGGTTGTAGAGGGGCTAGATCGTCGACCCACATTGAGTGTGTTTCTAGACTTATCGAAAGCATTCGACTGCGTTGATCATGTTACAATGCTTGTCAAACTTGAATCTCATAGCATCCGAGGCGTGCTTCACCAGTGGTTCAGATCATTTCTAAGATAAAGAACTTAAGTTATACAGATCGTAAACAAATAACCTGAACAAATTATCCTGAGTTATGGTGTCCCAAAGTGTTCAATCCTCAGTCAAATTCTCATCCTGATCTATGTCAAAGACGTACGTTCATCACTTCTGCACGGAAAAAATTGTGCGGTATGCTGATTACATGACTCTTTGTTTTAATAGCTAATCAAAATTTATTCTGGAACAGTAGAGTTTTTTTGAGATCAAAAATTGCATCGAACATTTCAACAGCCTCAATATTAATACAAATTCTGGCAAAATCTAATTTTCTAAATTTTGCTATGCGATAAGTAGACAGCCATTGAAAGCGAGCTGTTATGTTGGGTGACACCATGCTGAAAGAAGTGTACTGCTTTAAATTCCTGGGAATATGCCTAGATCGAGTGTTCACTTGGAGTGATCACATCGACCACGTTTGCTCAAAATTGGCCTCAGGCAATTTACGTTTTGAGGTCTCTATCCAAATACTGCCTAATTTAGATTCTGACGACGGAGTAATATGGCTTCATTTACCTTCCATCTCACTTACGGTTTAGTGCAAAGAATCAATTCATGACCGTGTTCAAGCCGCAAAAACACGCGAACCGTATTATCGATACAATTTAGAGTCGTTCTAGGAAGCCAACAAAACTAACAGTTCCGTTAAAATCAGCTATTGTTGGAATAAAGATACAATTATAACTTCAGTTAGACGTTACGTTGAATAGAGTCGATTTTGACGAATCAGTGATGGGGGTCACGCAACTGTAAACATAAGAACAAAGTGTGATTCCATTACTGCAGGTTTTGTAGAGAAACTAAACGATTCTTAACAATAACCACATCATGTATCATTGGAAAGTCCTGCATTAAAGAAGAAGAAGGGCGAATATTATAACATTAAATCGACTGTATCAGACATAACATTGTATTAAAGGTGTAACAGTATTTTTACTCATGAAGATTGTAGATTTAGTTATCATTTTATTAGTAATATAATTTAAAAGTGTTTAGCTGTATTCCCAACAATTTTGATAAATATCTCATATTTTTGAGCATTTTTCAAATGCATTATCTGATGATACTATTACATATAAAAGTATGTGATTTGAAATTCAAAAGAACGCTCAATTTTATACTCTGCTGTTTCGGTTTATATTTGTTTTAAGGATTTTAATAACAATAGGCAATAATCTGGCAGTTAAACAACTATAGACTATGTAGTGAATTCTGGCAGTTAACCAACTATAGACTATGTAGTGAATGTATCGTATCATTTTGTATTATTTGGTTCATAAATATAATAAAATACAAACATCAGAATACATTTCTTCTAATGTTAAAGATAATCTAAATGTTATCGAGAAGTAATCAAGATACTATAAAAGTCCTGAACCTGATATTTATCTCACCACTAACAATCTAGGACGTGTAAACACCGCTCTTCCTAATTCTGAGTTACTAAATAACTAAAAAGTTTCAGATTAAAAGTTGTGTACTACAAATAGACCACTGCCAAATATCGTGGAAATAGAATCATGAATATATGTGATATAATGGGTTTAGAGTAAAATATCTTTTAAAGAATGTGCCCTAACGTTTGTGATCAAAACAGCTGTTTTGTTTAGCTATATATCACAACATTCACAGCAAAAATGTAAAATGTTACAGGTGTTCTAGCTTTTATGTTTTACATTTATCAGAAGTAGCTTTATATAAATGTCTATACGAATCCTGGATATTCTGTATTATATCATAACTAATAGGTATAGTTTATAATATTACTTTATTTTTTTTGGAATATTTCTATTGTTTAACCGAATCGTCGCAGAAAACTATTAATCTACTTCCTGATCCTACATAATCCGATAAGAGTCCTGACATGGAAGAAAATTATGTTTACCTATTTTTTAGCAGAGGTTCCACAGAGGTTTAAGCAAATTTATCTGGCCAACTCATCTATTTAGAAGATGAGCTATTATCATTATCAGTGAATTCGCTTTCACTAGGCATTGAAGAGATGTCAAAAATAAATTGTAATTTGAAAATCTAAATAATCACAGCAGTATTTTAAATTATCTATGGCTTGAAATAAGAAAGATTTTTTTAATGTATCCAATTTTCCATGTTTTTTCTTTAGCCCAAACAGAAATTGAGAATACAAAAACTCTACCACTCTGCGGACAGTTCACGATCGCTAAATTTGAGTAACACTTGACATTGATATTGAAAATGATATTATAAACTACTTAAAAAAAACGGTTGATAAGACTCAGCTGATGATAATTCTAGAAGGACTAAATACGAAGGCATACAGAAGGGATTCTCTTTTTATACTAAAGAACCAAAAACTCAGATAATAAGACTTGACATTTAAGAAATGTATTTTAAAATCCAAGAATATTTTCAATGCAAAAGGGGTTTCGAGAATCATAGACAACTCACCTAATTCATACTTAATCATAGAACTAAATGTATATGAATTTATAAATATATGTACGCTGCTGGATTATGTATGTTTTTTGTTTTGGTTTATCAAAGTACAAATAAAAGGTACTCTCATAAGAGATGCTAAAATGTCATATATTATAAATATTATGTACTTGGCCACAATGCTTCTATTATGTAATTACAGAACTTAAAATTCCTAAAAGGAAGTTTGTAATGTTTTACGCTTTACTCAGTTAACTGTCCTGAAACACTAACAATTTCGTAATGTGTGGAAAAACTCGAATAGTAAAGAGAAAGAGAGAGGTAGAAACTTACGAGCGATCGGAGTGTTGCCAAAGGAGTTTAGGTTGGATCGATCCTTTATTGGTTTGTTTTGGATCTGTTTTCATGACCTTTGTTTGTTTGAGTTAGATAAACTAACTTAATTTCTTCCACTAACTTATAAACGTAACTGGAATATCTAGATGTATTGATCTTTTTGTTTTGAGGAAGAAATATTTTTAAATAAAACTTTTAAAAATGTGCTTACTTATCTTACCACTTTTACACTAATAAAAGTAATGTATGATAATACTATTAAGTTATTAAATAGCGTTGCTGTAATATTATTACTCGTAGTAGTTAAGCATGGATTAAGTTAATGTGAGGCTTTATACTAATTAAACTCATTACTCTAAACAAATTAACCTATATCAATTAGGTTTTGAGTTTTAATATACAGATATACGTACGAGAAAATTTAGTATTTTTACAAATATTTTAATTTTGTCTCACCAAAAGAATCCAAGAAATGTTATTTGGAAATGGTGGTACCATAATCAAATCTTGCAGAGAGACTAAACATAGACTAAACATACTTATAGAAGCTTAAATTGCAACAAATGCTGTCATAATTTGTTCCACAGTTGAGAAGGGATTAAATATGATAAGATTAAATGCTAATAATATAATTTTAACAAGAATTCGTCTCTACAATTATAGGAATGTCTGAAATTAATAAATAATATATTATGTGCATAAGTCATTCACGTTAATGTACTTTTAACAAGAATTCGCCTCCAAAGTTATAGAAATGTCTGAAATAAGGAAATAATATATTATATGTATACATCATAGATATTAATTTAATGTCTTTCTAGAACCATTTGTGCAATAGAAAATTTGTATTTCAACTCAATTTAAAAGAAGCCATTTCAGCTAATGTCACATTTCACTGACATTGAGGCCAAATGTTTGCATATTATTTCCGCCTTTTTAATATAGTTCGGTATCCCTTTCCAAAATATCTTATTTGTGATCTATATCTATGCTATTTCATTTATACGATTATTTTTTATTAATTAATAGAGATTAATTTTTTAAATTCTTCATGCTATCTAACAAATTACATTATATACGACACAACTGTACGATACAGTCACAATTGTTAAGGTTTTATCACTCAGTACTTGTAGGGTACGGACGGGCCATTTTTGTAGGGATCGCCGAAATGAAATGTTTCCACCGCAGGGAAGGAGTGATGAATATGCCAGTATTTGAGAGACGGAAAGTTCCAACTTTGAAAATACTGCGGACTATAAAGAAGGAAATCAGCATTGAGGGCGAAGTTCGACTTTGTACCCGATAAGCCTTCATCAGGCGTTGTGAATAGTTTATTAGGCAATTCTACTTCTTCTCGGCCATTGGTATTGAGTTTGCAGGACTTCTTCTTTCAAATCTCGCCTAACCAAAATAGAATAGTAAGACTGCACTTACATTACTGTAACATGTATTACATTATTATTCAATATGAATATTACCAGCATGTGTATTGTTAGCGAATCTTAAACAAACTAGAAAAATGTTTTAAAATAGATTTTTTAGTACTATTGATTATAATAGTTACATAAATGACAACAAATCTAATATAATAATAATAAATTAGGAGAATGCTACACTACGTATTTCGTATCAGGCTTTGTTGAAGTTGTATGCAACATTTTAAGTCCTTAAAACATTTCCTTAAGGCTAAATGTGTTTTAGCCTCTTAGAAGAAGAAGCTTAGAAATTGCAATTTTTAAGGACCTTTGCGCTGCTTACGGAGTGACATGATATTCTGGGTGGGTACGGTTGGGGATAGGGACCACTGTCGAGATTAATGACGAAACATTTAGGGCATTACTCTTAAATCATGTATTCTCGGAAGAAGTGAAAACCTCTAAACTAGCATCTCCAATCAAAGCAGACAGGGGGCGGCACATCCTTATGTCTAGGCTGTCAAGATTCTTGAAATCTTAGAGACCGAGCCCTACCAACTCCAACAGTCATCTCTCACAGTAGACTAGACCTATCGAATTACCCTTACGCCCCAGATCCTCGATATTTGCGATTAGTGATATGCCGCTCCTGGACACATATAAGGTTACCCAGATTTAAGTGAGATATCGGAGATTCTGTGATTATCTCGTTGTATACTGTGATTTATTCTTCCCTTATACTGTCCTTAACTCGTTGCAACCATGCTTAACCCCAAGGTCAATATAAAAATGTTAGTTAACCCTCAGCCTAACCTCAAGGAGGCATGCTCAATCATCGTCGTTGGTGTCCCTTACATAGAAATGAAACTTAATGTAAATCGTGAAATCTGAAGTTCGGCACGTTGTCGAGTGCACAGAAATTATATTTCCCCTACGAGTTATAGGCTTCCCTAACGCGCAGTCAATGAGTAAACAGCAAATATAACCATGTTAAATCTCACGCACACATTTGGTGTACTTTCTAAAGGGACGATTAGGCTAATGTAGGGATAAGCCCTCCTCGTCCCGTGTGTAACAGCTTGGCCCATCACGGAACATAAACAAGGCTTTAGTGATGAAACACGTCTATTGTTCTGAGAGAAAGGCGATCATCCATCAGCCTATCAGAAAACCCTTTTTAAATTATTGAACATTTAACCCAACTAGTCCTCGGTGGATTATTGCAAGGACGTAAATCTACGATAAATAAATAAATCAAATTATTTCTGTAGCAAATACAAATATAAACATTGAAATGAACTTACTAATAAGTGAAACGTATGTTAAATTACTGTGATCACTATTTAAAGAATGACAATAGGTATAAACTTAAAACTTTGGATGGTGGTCCCGTTTAAGCTCTATAGGTGCAGTAAAAAGGGGTTTAAATATTTTTAGGTTTGTCAGATTTATGAAATAAAAACCAGAAATCACAATTTACGCTTCGGAAATATAAAGAGAGGCGGATAGCTGAAGCTGCGTGCATACATTATCTTTGGTAATTACAAGATCACCACATATGGAACTTTTATAAAAACGTAAGATGTTAATGGGAAATCGAGCCATAACATTGAGTTTTAAATTCGCTGTTTTAAATAAAATGACAAATATTAACCAAAGACTCCCTTCTTAATTCTGTACTTGATTGTTGGTGCTTTCTTAATGAATTTGTTCCAACGTAATCCCAAAACCAATATTTTTTCAATGTTCTGATCCTGATAAAAGTTTGATTTTATCTAAATAACACAAAAACGTAGGACCTGTTGCATCTCTAAAACTCATCTTACCCACTGTTAGCCTGTAAACAGAAAACACCAACTAATATCCATAGGAGGACGTTATAAGACAAAAATCGTTATTGTGATGTATTACGATTTCCAAACCAAGCCCTGAATGAGGGATATGAGTTAAATTAAAATATTTCAATGTAAACACCCATCGAGTGACAAATTTACAAACCAGCGGTTTCTTATCTTAATCCAGTCAAAAATGGTGGCCTCTCAGGTTTAATTTTGAAAATACGCGAAAATAAATATATTTGGTACACAATTCATTAAATATATGACACATATTTAAAATCTATATTAAACAGGATTTTTAAAAGCATGCACAAATTGCCAACATCTTATTTAACATACGTTTTTAATACAAGATTTTAAAAATATAACACATTATATTTTTACGCGTGATTTTTACCAATTGTAAACGTATTTTCTGTTAAACATATTATATAGTGCACAAACACTTCTTATCGATCAGTAAAAATGACGAAAGTTTATGATCAAGTTGACCTGTCGTCAATGACGTCGTACCTGAGACGCTTTGTTTTCATTGTTGTCAGTTTAATGTTTCGGTGTTAGAATGTTGTGGTTATGCTTACGTTTGTTTATAATTATAATATTCTCAAATTGTTTTTGTGTAATTTAGGCTTGTGTTGATGTATTATGAATCGTTTAAGGTCCTTACCGAATGAAAATACTCTTAGATAAATAGTGGAGGAAGAGTAACTAAATAACAACTTTGTAACTGATATTTCTGCTGCAATGAAATATTTTACAATTTGTATTTTGGACCAATTCACCTCTATAAGCATATTTTCCAGATAAAAAAAAGTTTAGGTCTCCGACCTTTACGGTATTTTGCTTTGGAATTTATTTAGTTAAATCGAAGTGGAAATAAAGTTAGTCTTTGATATCATGTTTGTACGTTTTACTGGTGGTTTAACCACTAACTTCCATCATAATGTAGCTCGTATATATATATATATATATATATATATATATATAAGATATATATATATATAAGATATATTATATATATATAATATATATATATATATATAGATATATATAATATATAAGATATATATATATATATATATATAAGAGGTATAGATCTTTAGCTTTATAAGTATCTATACCTTACATTATCTAATAAAACCTAAGAAAAAAGTAGGTACTAGGAATAGAATTGGGTTTGTCAATTAGAAAACAGACACTTTTAATTAAAAATAATAATCACCAAAGAAGAAGATCTAAATATTTGTACAGTAAGAACTGCTCCCTTTATAGCCAAGAAGATGGTATCGTTTTATATCTGAAATAACTTTAGAAAGAGTTAAACAAACAGTAAACTTAATATTGGAGCTGACGAAAACAAACCAATATCGGATGAACCGTTCGCTTCCAATACCTGTATTCCTCGCACTGCTGTTGTTTGCTAACCCGTATTAAAATGGAATATTAGTTACCATCTAACTAAAAAAATGAAAAATATTAAAATTTCCGTTTGCAGTATTAACATAGGCTTCAGTTAAATGCATTTTGGACAATACATTTTTTGCTGATTGTTTATATACAGTAGGGAGTGGCTGAGAAATGGACTTGCTGAACGTTATTTTGTAATCAGTAAAGTTGATTGTTGAGCATATTGTAAACTTCTGGAATTAATAGGTTTTATATAAAAATTTTGTTTGAACTACATAGTTGTATCCTCTACAAACCACTGGGATTATACAGGTCAATGATGAATTAGTTAGTCGTCCAACGTTTTGAAAAGGAACATTGCAATACTGTATTTAGTTACAGCTAGTATTTAAGTAACAGAGTGCATTTTTTCATAGTTCGCTTAGCAAAGACCGCAAGTTTAGTCACATTTATCAGTGTTTCAAAAAGGTGTGAAATAAATTAAGTATTCAACGACGTTTTTAATTCCTTGTCCATGCAAGATTATATATAATTTTAGCAACAAGAACTCATAAACACTATAAAGCACGAGTACACGTTCTACCAGAATCACACTGTGATGTTATATATAACAAATATAAAACTGTTGTTAAATTAATCATGAAACAATTCGATCCCTTTTTTTAATATTTAATGCAGTTTGAGAAATGTATGTCATTAAAACCATATATATATATATATAGTTAATATTTCTTAACTTACACGTTTCTGTAGGTATTCTATCATTGAATATTCAGTATTTTGAAAGGAACACAACAATATGGTCCAGATTTGGAGGTAGTAATTATGGAGGAAACAGGATTTTCCGGACATTTGCCATCGTTCAGTGAAACAAAATATCACTAAAACTACATTTCGATATCTGCAATGTGATCTCTTCTTCTGGTAAGTAACTAACCTAACACATAATTACAAACAAGGTTATAATAAACAAATCATACCAGAGCGTTGTGACACGCGTAAGTCAGGAATTAAAACCACCATGCTGTGTATCAACTTCACCAGTTTATGTATTAGGTTACTTATTTACCTGAAGATTGCAGATCTCGAAACGTAGTGTTACTGGAAAAAGATTTTGTGTGTCACTGGACGATGGTAAATGTCCGGAAAAAAATCCTGTTTCCTTCACAAACCTTCCATCGTCAAAAATAAATTTCCAACAAGGGTATATGATATTAATTTGTTTTTAAGTAAGTAACTAATTGTTTTGTTCATTAAAGTAATTATGAAGTAGCTTATAATAACTTCAATACTAAGTTTAATACCATTTCATCCCAATATAAATCATATTTAAGTTTTGTTCTTTAGTTTTTTATGAGATTGGCTTTATACCTATTTACAATATATTTCCTTCTTAACTTTTCAAAAATTGTGGATCCTCACATGTTTTAAGCATAGTAACAAGCAGTTGTAAAATTTTCACGTTACTTTACTTGATTACGCAATAAACCGCCTAGGTATAAATCAGTGTATTTCAATAGTAATTCATGTTCAAAAGGTAGCATAGTTTCTAAAATAACACTGGAGGGTTTTACAAGTATTTTAGGTTTCCTTTATCTGACATTATTGGAGTACGAAATAAATAGTTCTTTCTAGTCCTAATACTACGTTTTTACCAAACCAAATCGTTTTTCAAATATAAAACGTACTATGGAATTTCTGCCTATATAATACACTCAATAATACATAATAAATACACTTATAATAATTATCATTTAAGAAGCCATTATATTAACCACTGTTAACAAATGTATTTGAGTTTTGTTTAATATTCAAACATAGTAAGAAATAACTCGTGCCCTTATACCGATCATTGCTAGTTGGCAATGAGGGGATTGCAAACCTTGAACACTAGTTGAAAGCAGAAACTGTATTTCTCGTCTGCCCAATGTCCAATTGACAATCCTGGATATATCAGACTATAGTAATTTTCAGGCTGATTGAAATCCGACCCGCAGTTCTCCATGCATCAAATGCCCGAGAACAACCTTTACAGACCTGAATATAGTAATAAATCGATGATTGGTACGTGGAACTACCACCGGGATTTAGAATATTACGATAAAATCATCAGAACTGATCACCTCCGATTTTTTCATAACTGGTTAAATTAAACACCCACTTCCTGTACAATTGTGCTAGTATTTGTTAAACAAATTGGCCTGTATCAGCCATAAATCTAAATTCCCGCAAGCTCTGTCTTTACGGTTTATTTTGTTTTATTTTTATGATTTAATTTTATTAACTAATTTCTCGGCTTGAAGTTACCTAGTTTTGGGTTGTATTAGGTAGGTAAGTTCGTGATCAAGGATTTCGTACCAGCAACATTTCGTGGTCATCAACATCTCATGTTACTCATAACATTATCGAACAGCCTAGATATATAGTCGTCAAGTTAAACTGACGTATTTTTATTACTAAATTTATTTTAAAACTTTTTTCATAACTTGGGAAGTGTTCAAGGCTATTATTTGGGAATTTTGTTGACCCAGGCAATTGTCTGAGTGTTCCGATAAAAGAGTAGTATCAGTCCTGAAGGATAAGATGTATTTATTCGAGTACAATCCACTGTACTTACACAACTCGAGTATTCCACAATTAATTAAACTATATCAACTCAAATATCTAGCCTCCAATCAAGTTTTATTGTAGTTTAAATCTTGACCTAGAATCATTATTGTGTGCTACTTGCCTGGAATAGTAAACACTCGTGTTCGTCTCCACATTACGTCATCACAGTGAGTTAATCCAGAATATAACATTGAAACTACAAATTTCTTACTAAACGTTTAGTTTTTATTGTTGAAAATATAAAGTTTACCTTGACTTTTAGTTCATTAAGTTTAAGTTATGTTTTTTCTTGCTTATGTAACTCAAATACCCCAAATCCTTTTTTATACTAGGCATTGTACAAACATGAAAGTACACAATGTTCCGAGTATAAATTGTTTTTACGGTAATAGATACAAATTAAGATTTTTTAAAGGTATTTTTACAGTTTTATTTAATTTTTGAATTACGAAAGAAAGAAAGGGAGTATTAATATGAGGGCCACTTGTACTTATCTTTCCCTTCTTGAATTTTGTTGTGCTAAATATATTCCCAAATGACAAAGAGAAAAGATTTCAATCCTCAAAATGTTGCGTTAAAAACTTTGTAACATATCACGATAGAAAGTGTCCGAAATCCTAATATCTTTTTAAAACCTCTATCGTCAACAACAAACAAAGTATTTAATCAGTTGAGCATCCTGATCAATTTTAGCAAAATTAGCCTCAAAGCATCGTTTCTGATGAGTGTCCATGTTGTTCTACCACATACAGAATACCTAAATAACGAAATCTTATTTCTATGACCCTCAAATATAAGTGACAACCAAACATGAGGTGGAAATGTTGCCACTGTGAGAGATTTCAATGATGCTTTGTTTCCAAAATATCACGGTCCGAGTCTGTAGCAGCGAGTTAAAGAGAGATAAGAAGTCAACGTTCCTAACTGACCTTAGACATACTTGGGTTCTTCATTCCAATTTTAGATGCCATGACCTTTGAGGTTTTCAGTAGTGATGTAGAATGAGGTGTGCAGATGAGTAATTGTCTTAGTCTTTACATATTTCAGGAACTTATAGATGCATTTCGAAAAGAGATTAAGGTTTCTGCTGATACCGCTATCGAAGATCTTGAGATTTCTGGCTTTATTTCAGCAAGAGATAATGGGAGACGAGGTTATGGTATAGAGCTATTGATGTTATAGAATGGAATAAGTAAGCACTTCAATAACAAAATCACTTATGCCTAAGTAATTACCAATACTCAATTTAAATAGGACTAGATGGATTCATGAATGAGAATGAGTATGTGGTAATATGGAGATTCTTTATAATATCCATGAACTACTTCAGGAAAGATCGCTATCTAAACAAGGAAGTTTGATGAGGGCAATGACAAGCCGTTAAATCTATAAACTCTCCGGATTCTTGAATGAGAAATAATACGTTTCAAAAATGGAGGTTCCTCTGGTAATCATAATTTACCTCAGAGATTTGTTAGTTTTTAAATGAACTATGTGCCTAATAAAAACACACAATAAGAATAGTTAAAAGAAATAGGACTGGCCTAGCGTCTTGGTTAGAGGCCAAAAAAACTTGGCAGCCAATATATAGTAGACGTTAACCTCACGTCTTGTCTCTTGCGAATATCAATAGGCATTATTTATATTGGAATCTGTAGTATTTTATGTTTTATATATTATAATATTATTAACAATGTCAAAGAAGAAATTAAGAATAGGTTTGACGAGGGTGAAATAAATATATCCCTGTTAAGTGCACTTAACATAGAAACATTTCTACAGTTTAATATAAACACAAACCCACAAACAAAGACTTTAAAATGTTCTCCTCAAAGCAAACAAATTTCTGGCGTAACTCACAGATTGCATTGAGGTTTGTTCAACCGAGATCGGCAGGAAATCGAAAACAGATTTGTAATCATTGTTTTGGAAACAAGCAATAAAACTCTTTATTTCCCGAAGGGATTAATCAATATCCAAGCTCAACAGATTTAATATATAATATGTATTTGTATCTTATAATAAAATTTGAATATCACATGAATTTAGTATGAATAAGTAATAATAATGCCTTCTGTTGATTCGCGTATATTTATTATAAAACGAACAATTATAATTTGAAATATTTATGTAAATAATGTCTAATTCATTTACAATATTATACTTATTAAATTAATCTAAGTTTTTACTACATTAAAATTAGTTAATCGGTAATTATTACTGAGAGAATTTGAAATTTAATATCGCTCATCTTTTGCTGTTCGTTAAAGAGTTTGGAGAGAAGTTATTAAAATAGCTATATACGATGAACGATTATACTGAGGTCTAGATGGTTTCACGATATTAATTAAAGTTCTAGGCTTGGCAGAGCTTATAATAATATTTTATCACGCACCATTCACCTAATTCATCAAACCTATGACCTACACAAGTATTTGTGACAATTCTTACCCTTGAACTCCCTCGAAAATTTTCTCCACAATTTAGAAAAATTACAACTCACCTTAATTAGACGTCTTTTTCAAGGGTATGGCTGTTGGTATGACTGGATACCTTACTCTGTGACTCGCCCTTCAACGAAATGGCTTTGGAAAAAAGTAATAGTTATTTTGTTATATTAGGTGTTATATTAGCTATTTTGTATATTAGTCATTAGTTATTTTGGAAGAAAATAACTTTAAGGTAAAAGAGACGTAAGATTTAACCACGAAATTATGCCACGAACACGACCAGCTGAGAGCACGAATTTCATTGCCACAAACCTGTCCCAAACAGATCCCTGTAGCTTTGAGCCGAGACATTTATTAGTCGTAGTTGTCAATATTAAAGAGAAAAACAGCTTAAACACTGGAAAGCTTAGTAATATTCTAACGTAAGTACTTATTAATCTTTGGCAAAAATAAGTTCGAAAGTTTAGTCTAAAAATGTACTTAAACTACAAAGTAGGAGTAAAAGTTTATATGTAAAACGTAATAATAAATTAATACAAATTTATATAGAGCCAACGTGTATTATGTCACATGAATTTCTGATAAATCCATTTAATCTGCGACTTTATTATTTTTATCATTAAGACCAATCTAAAAATGATTATTAACGCTCAGCCTAGTCCCATAGAGTGTACTATTTCAAATCTATTGGTCAGTTCACCAGGAGAAGTTGTGTGGACAGACATACATATTCAAAGACAGACGTAAACATTGTATAGCCCCTCGAGTGTAATAGTAACCACCAATAAATTGCAATGGTAAACTTTTATTTAACATTTCAGATTATTTAGCCTAATAACTAGTGTCATCATCATCATCATCATCATCATCATCTGACGTTTCCGTTATCACGGGTCGTCGTACACAGCCTCCTCCACTTTTGTTTGTCATTCCAGGTCTCCTCTTCCTCCAACTGCATTTTCTGCAGTCCCCTTCTCTCTATGTCTTTCCACACTTGATCCTCCCATTTTCCTCTCGGTCTTCCTCTTGGCCTTCTTCCTCTTTCCTCCTTCCCCAGTGCTATTCTAGGCATTCTATTATCTCCCATCCTCTTCACATGCCCCATCCACTGTATTCTTATTCTTTCCATTGTCTCTTGCAGTGAAACTACCTTCAATCTTTCTCTGGTTATTTCGTTCCTTATTCTATCTCTTTTTGTAGTCTTCTCTATCCCTCTTAAAAATCTCATCTCTCCAGCTTGCAATCTGCTTAAATAATTTTTAGTCCACGTCCACGTCTCTGCTCCATATAATAAAATTGGTTGGAAATAAGATTTATACATCAATACTTTTGATTCTTTCCCAATGTTCCAACTCCACACAATCTTCTTCACCATATTGAAAAACTTTCCACTCTTCCATATTCTGTTTCCTATCTCTTCTCTTATTGTGCCCCTATCTGTTATGATACTTCCTAAATAACAGAAATTCTTCACCTTTTCAAGTTTTTTTTAATTCAACTAAAAACGTCTTTGTTATTTCCTTCCCTTCTCTCTACTTTCATTACTTTACATTTTTTTATGTTCATCTCTAAACCATATTTCTTCGCCACTTTTTCCCATTTGTTCAAATCTCGTTCTAACTCTTCTTCCCTACTTTCCCATATCATTATGTCATCCGCATATGCTATCGTCTTAAGTTCTTCTGCTCCTCTGTTTCCTTGTATGGTTATGGATAAAATAAATAGTGTATGGCCTTCTTTTAGATATTTATATTTTATTCTTCTCAACAACAACAATTAAATGAGAAAAACTGTTCATGCCATCTGTAAAATTGAAGCAAGAAAATTAAACTTCTGATTTTAAAGCAAGACACAATTAAAGAGCTTCCTAACGAGCCGATGTAAACGAGTTGTCCGTGTCACAGCAGCGCCCCTGGCGTCGTCAGCGTAAACTCTTAATAACTACAGCCATAACATAATATGTGCACTCTGTACTTCTAACGTACTGAGGCCAAGTGGATTATTTAAAATGTTTTATCCTAGTTATACTTACATTATACTGAGTGTGTTTTTAACAGCCATAACATAATATGTGCACTCTGTACTTCTAACGTACTGAGGCCAAGTGGATTATTTAAAATGTTTTATCCTAGTTATACTTACATTATACTGAGTGTGTTTTACAGCCATAACATAATATGTGCACTCTGTACTTCTAACGTACTGAGGCCAAGTGGATTATTTCAAATGTTTTATCCTAGTTATACTTACATTATACTGAGTGTGTTTTACAGCCATAACATAATATGTGCACTCTGTACTTCTAACGTACTGAGGCCAAGTGGATTATTTCAAATGTTTTATCCTAGTTATACTTACATTATACTGAGTGTGTTAATCTGCAATTAATAGATTGACTAAAATGCCGATATAGTTTTAATGCTCTATCAACAGGTCTAGATCATGTGCGTTTTTTGCCCTGTTTAATATATTCCTTTTACATCTAGGTTCGTAATAATCAATGTCATGCAAAGGACAAAATGTATTTGAATAGTATCAATTAGGTGTTGTTTAAATAAACCAAACTTTTGAATTTATTTATGGTTGGTAATAATTGACAATAAGAGGTCAACGATAACACCGTTGGTGCTATTGATGGTGCAAGTTTGAGTGGGTGTGTAATATAAAATAAACTTACCAGAATTATGTCTTTCCAGCAATAATTGATCATTACGTGTGCTATTTTATTCACTGAATATTATTATGGTAGTCCAGATCGATCTATATCAATGTAAGGGGGTTGCTAAAAGTCGTTGAAATTCTCAACAATTCACGTTTAGGCTTGCATGAACTAGTGAAGAAAATAAAATGGAAAAGTTTCAGAATAATGAAAACTGAGGTGTCATACTAATTTCACTGATCAGTCTTCGATGGAGCAAACTGTTCAAAATGAGGCTAGATCCTGGAGGGGTGAAAGAAAAGGGATATTTTTAATAAATGCATACTCGCCAACCACGTTCGTAACCTCGTCTGTTTTTACTATAGTGAAATGTTTTTCTTTGTATGTGAGTTTTCGCTGTAAAAGAATATAAACTGCCTCTCTTCTACTATTATAGTTGTAACAAACGAGTTATCAGTAATTTATTGTAATTTTTCTTTATGCCCAGTTAATCTGGATTCGCTTGTCCAGGTCACTTTTATTTAGCTAGGATAAACGAGGATGTTCGGTATATATTATGTACAATAATATTTCAAGTTGATTTTAATATATCAGGTATTTTTAATGTTACTTTCAGGTAACACCTCAAAGCCAGTGTCTAGTGATGACACAGCTTCAATTTATTTCTGGTCACAGTAAATAAACAATTACACAAAAATAATATGTAAGTTGAATTTGTTAAATCTTAAATCAATAATTGTTAAAAATATTTAGCATTTGAGTTACAACGGAAATTATTGGGTAGGGTAACATGTTAAATAAAATCTTTATACTTTTCGGGAAAGGTAAAAACAAATTCAATATTAAACGCATACTATTATTTAGACGACATGCTTCAATAATGGTTTGGTAAACGTATATTGTACTATTATGTTATTGGAGTGATCATTAGAAAATTCAAAACTAATTTCACACTTGTAGTAAGGTTTCCAAATTCGACCATACTAAACTTATATTTACAATAATGCTGTAGTACTAATAGAATTGGTAGAGTACCAACTGTCAAAGAGGTTTGATTAAGCTCAATATCCAACGATATACAATATTAGATCGTAAACTTTCATGATAACATTAGTTCTGATAGCTCGGGCGCTGCTCAAATAAACTTTTATTAGTCTCAGTAATGAATTTAATATTGAGCCTTGTTTCTGTTATCGTAGGGAACATCATACTATACAATATACGTAGACTAATTTAGAATATTTTTGCCGATCAAATTAAAATACAAATTATTGCTCCTAACTAACTTTATGGACTACATTTATGAATATATACATACTTTTAAATCAATAAAAAAATGAATTTTAAATTTAACGCATTGATAGATTTAATATTTTTTGCTACTATTCTTACTTAACTGACAAAATATATTCATTCAACACAGATAGAACACTAAACGGTATAGTTGTAATAGGACAGCACTATTTTAAGAATAGTATAGTATATATTAGTTTAATAAGCTGTATTTGTCTATTTAAAATCAATTAGTTCTATTGGTAATAATCTGCATATATTTTGAATATGTGTATTACTATTATTGGTAAGATGAAAATGTTAATGCTCCTATTGATATAGTTTATGAATAGTTATCTAAATTTTGAATTAGGTATTTGTTAACTTAAATAAACACATAAACCAATGTATAAAACTTTGATTTTTGCAAGGCCTTTCGATAGCAAGGCTATCTTCGTTAGACACATCACAAAAGTGTTTGTTAGTTATTACAGAAAATCTTTCGTACGATTAGGGTTTGTCGTTTCAATAAATACTGGTGGGGTTCAGATTCTCTAGATTATTTATCACATAAGATCAATATGTAGAAACAACAGTGAATTGATAGACCTGTATGATAAATACGGGATAAATAAGATGTATAATAGATATAATAGTTTAACCGTTCCCTACCAACAAAAATTAAATCAATATGAAAAGCTTGAACGAATTCGGTAGTCAGAAATAAAACCAGAATAAAAGGAACTCATTCCGTTTAATATTAATAGGTGTTAAAGGTAATAGAGTAGCAAACAGTATGCCTTACTCCACGTGTGTAGGGGTTTCACTGGAGTATTAGTCTAGCTGTTATTCCTAGCGTGTAGGTATCTCACTGGATTAGTAGAGAAACAACTTAATCTTCGGCTGTAGGATTACCACTGGAGTAGTAGACAAGCACATTACTCCACGTGTGTAGGGGTTTCACTGGAGTATTAGTCTAGCTCTTATTCCTAGCGTGTAGGAATCTCACTGGATTAGTAGAGAAACAACTTAATCTCCGGCTGTAGGATTATCACTGGAGTAGTAGACATGCACATTACTCCACGTGTGTAGGGGTTTCAATGGAGTATTAATCTAGCTCTTATTCCAAGCGTGTAGGAATCTCACTGGATTAGTAGAGAAACACCTTACTCTTCGGCTGTAGGATTATCACTGGAGTAGTAGACAAGCACATTATTCCACGTGAGTAGGGGCTTCAATGGAGTATTAGTCTAGCTCTTATTCCAAGCGTGTAGGAATCTCACTGGATTAGTAGAGAAACACCTTACTCTTCGGCTGTAGGATTATCACTGGAGTAGTAGACAAGCACATTACTCCACGTGTGTAGGGGTTTCAATGGAGTATTAGTCTAGCTCTTATTCCAAGCGTGTAGGAATCTCACTGGATTAGTAGAGAAACAACTTAATCTCCGGCTGTAGGATTATCACTGGAGTAGTAGACAAGCACATTACTCCACGTGAGTAGGGGCTTCACTGGAGTATTAGTCAAGCTCTTATTCCAAGCGTGTAGGAATCTCACTGGATTAGTAGAGAAACAACTTACTCTCCGGCTGTAGGATTATCACTGGAGTAGTAGACAAGCACATTACTCCACGTGAGTAGGGGCTTCACTGGAGTACTAGTCAAGCTCTTATTCCAAGCGTGTAGGAATCTCACTGGATTAGTATAGATACAACTTACTCTCCGGCTGTAGGATTATCACTGGATTATCACGTGTAGTTGTTTCATTGGAGTAGTAGACAAGCACATTACTCCACGCATGTTGAAGTTTCACTAGAGTAGTAGATAAGCTCCATAGTTGTAGATCGACGTTTATTACAGATCGTATCTGCCACTGTATATCAGTTGGTACAATAAATCTTTATGTTTAGGGGTTTCAATCCCACTCCACACTTGTATAGGTTTCACTAGAGGTAAAACGCGAACAATGTATTGTTGTTTTATACCTTCCATTGTCACATAAATTCTAACGTTTCCCCGTTACCAGCCGTCAGTTAGAGTATTTATGTTTGTGTGCTCTCACGATCAAACCTTACTACGCTCTCAATTATAATATATTTTATTCTAGCACGTTTATTATAATGTTTTAATTATAAATTCTAAAAACAATGTCGAAAGTAATGTACTATCAGTAGAATCTTATTTATATCAATCAAACCAAGTACACTAGGACACTATTCTCTAGTTCTACACAAATTAGAATATAAGAGGCTTTTGACTAGTTGGACTTTTCTTCTATTTAGTTATATTTCTTTGTTGTGGTTTTTTATACTGAACAAGATTTTATAAAAAAAATTAAAACTGCTTTGTTAATGAGTAAAATTAAAACCTTCTGTTTTTCCATTTATGATTGATACAAATACAACAAACATATTTTAAAGCATTAACATAAAGAACTAACAAAGCAAATGTAAAACAAGTAAAGCGCATATCTGTCACAATCCTAACCATTGGATGCAGAGTTTTCAGTCAGTCATGGCTTCAGGTATTTCAAAGTATTCAAAATCCTCTCCGTAACTCAGTGCAATTTGTTTTTCCACTAATCGTTACATGCATTATTCTGTCGATCATAGCTTCAGCAGCTTTGACCAAAACCCCTAAAAACACGTTCTAAAACTATTAATATAATTAATTACGTTTAACCCAAAGCATGCGGTACGTTATGTAACGACACGGAAAATTGTATTTGTACATAGTGTTTTGGTAGAGCGTAAACTGCAGGACTATATTGCTTATATTTGCTCACAATAGCGTGAACTGTGAAGTTCGGTGATAAACTCTATCAGCAATTCCACAGCAGATGAGCGCCTTATCAGAACCTCGCATACTCTTTTTTGTGAATGTGTCGCATTATATGAAGACTATTATAGTCTCACTTTATTCAATGTTCAGCAACTCAATTTCGTGTAAACAGAAATTAGTTTCTTATTGAAAAGCAAAACATGTTATTTTTAGCATTTATCATTATAGAATGATTTAAAGTGAATTATTGAATAAGTGAATTAGTGATTTAAAGTGAACAAATATAGATTTCACTTTAAATCAGTAAGTATATTCATTTGTTGTATGCTTTTCTCTTTGTGAAAAACTTGTAAGTAATTACTTCCAATGGTGTTGACATAATAGCAGTTCTATTTATACACACAGTTTTAAAATAAAATTTAATAATACTTCAGAATAAAAGTACTATGAACTTCTTAAAAAAAATTGTTTAACGTTAGTCTAATGCAAGAAAAATATCATTTAAGAACGAGTGATAAAAAGCCATAATGAGATAAAATCTGAAAAGAGTAGAGCCTATTAATTTATTGATATCATTATTAGTGTAATGAGCAATACTTTCATTATTTACTTACATTATTCTTATTTATTTAACATAACATCGATTATTTAATTAATAAATTTCAGACTATATTTGTTTGGATAATATCGATATCAAAACATTCTAATAGGATTGACGAAGTTTTAAACAATATTACCTTATCAAGACTTATGTTTTACTAACTACTGTATTGGCACTTTAAAATTAAACACATTTTTCCTTCTCCAAATATAAATGATAGATATTAACCAAATTGTGAATGAGAAGGGACTTTCGCAATACTTTACTTTCATAATAATAAATATTTTTTTAAATATTTTATTTAATGTTCGGATTGTAAAATAACTTGTATTATTGTTTAAAAAACATAGACGCAACAATGTATGACTAGCCTACTTCAGGTTGCGTGTTTAATATTAAAATGTGTTGTATAATAAACGATGTAGGAGTACGACACACAACGTGTTGTAAAACAGCAAAACCTTTGCTGAGGTTTAACTTTCGAGATGTCCTGCGGGCAAATAGAAATATAGAAAATCATACAAGAAAATGACACAAATTACGCTCAGCCGAAGTCCATGATTGTGCATGCACCATCATAGATGAAGTACATATTCTTGTCTATGTAGAAATGAATTTATTTTCATGATAAATCTATGGATAAAATCTCACTCGATATATAGTATTACCCTCATAATATATTCACATTTATGTTCATTAAGTTAGGCTTCATATGAGTGCTCATACTATAAAAGTTTCTGTGAGCTAGCCAGGTACTAAAACGCAAGAGTACGCTAAAATCACACCAAGTACCTGAATCTGAACACACTTTATTGTTTGTTATGTTACTCTATAAATAAAATATACTCTTCTTAAAATCTCAAATAACTGTACTCACTATGTACATTACAAAATTATTTATTATGCAATTTTCTCATTGCCGTCAAGGTTACCACTAAGACCAATATTTATAAGCCTAATTAGTTCCAGGCACTCACTTTGGGTTGAGATAAACCATCTTCAATTTCAGTGTTGTTCATATAGATATAAAGGTTCATGTAAAATTTAATGTGTATTGATCACATTGTAGTGTCAATCAAGATATATTGCGAACAAACTGACAGATAGACGGACAGCAATTAAACTTGTCGAGACCCTCTGTGATAGGCTTCGCTGAAGCTAATTTAATTAATGCACTAAATAAAGAAATGTGGAATAAATGAATTAACAAACGTGTGGTTTAATATTATGTTCAAGGAATTGCCAACATTTATACAAGTATAGAGTATGAAATTGATAGCACATACAGCAAACTCTGTGCTTGCTGGCCATAAATGAAAAGCGTATTTAATGCGTGTTGATAATTTGATAGCAGCAAACTAAATAAAAAATGTGTATATTTTATAAAACTAACGATTACAAGTACCCTCAAGCCAAATTTCCGGATGATGTTTTGGCCCTCAGAACCCAAAAATCAACTTAATAAAAAAATGTGTGTATATACATATATTTGTCTATAAGATTGTTAAAAATTTTTAATTACTGAAATAATAATCACCAAATAAATGATAGAACCGACTTCTATGACCATTTAAAATAACTAAAAATGAGACAAACACCTACGATGGTAGTACTTGACAGTAGAAGATTTATACACAGTGCCATATCTATTTACTGTTAACTCATAATCGTCAACTGATGTTACATGGATAATGCCGGTTAATTTTAAATTGTAAACAATGCAAATCAAATGCTTATTATTTATATAGTCATGGAGAGAAAACATTCACTCTGTACTGTGCTGAACCCCGTTGCTTTGGTATCAAAGCGATTCGAATCTTACGAAAAGAGTATAATGTGAGCATATAGTTTACTACCATTTATTATGCTATTATAAACCAACTTATGAATGTGTCGTCATCACTAGGATCATGCAGAGAAATAAGGAACTGAACTAAGTAGATATAGTGCCTTGCTGCTTTAGACCTCAGAACTCTTGGCTTCTTGCAAAAGTTAGAAATAATGGTAAGGAGAACTTCTTGATTTGTGTCAAATTTTACACTTCAAATACCGTCTCGTAATTCTACCTGTATAAAATATCATGGAGTAAATTTCGTGGAATATTATAGATATTCCACTGACCCTTTAAAGTATGTAGTAAGATGGTGTAATCTAATGATTCAGTTTAGAATGTTTTTTATTGCATCCATTTCACATTCGTTTTATAATTGGGAAAAAAGGTCTTTATAATTGTTGAAATTGTAGGCATTTACATTAATATTTAGGACTATCTTGATATCGGAACCAAAATAACTGTATATTATAAGGTTTAGAACTGTTTACAGTATTTAGTATGGAAGGATATTTATTGAAGGAGGAGGGACATTTTTACTTTTAATAACTTATATTTATAAAAGAAATATTCTATTGAAAATCTAATGATCTACTCAAATGAAATTTTATTACAATTAAGGTGTTAAATCATGCATTATTAATATCAGTGCCATTTCTTTAAGTCATATCTACATACAAATATCAAAACATATTCTTATCGTCTACCACCTATAGTTTTCAGAAAATTCACCTTAACAGTAAGTGACTCCAAATTGTTAAAAATATGAATCCATCATAAATCCTGTCACTATCTTAAGAGTATAAAGTCTGAATTAAGGGGTTTCCTCTATAGACCTGTTTTTTTTATTGATAACATTTCAACTAGATTAATATTAAAGTTTAAAAACTGTTATCATTGCCCATACGTTTAATCCATTACACATATCAACTAACTTAATTTTACTTGATATAAATACATAACATAACACACGTTTTAATAAATTATTGTTATATATTATACGTAAATAAATGGAACTTAGTTTGTCCTACAAAAAATGTCTTTAACTGACTAGTAACAAACTAGAGGTTCATAGAACTAATAACTTTCATTTCTGCCACCAATATTACGAGTATAACAGTTTTTGTAAAACGGCAGTCTGAAAAAGGCAATACAGCTAGATTGGTGCCAGTTTGATGAAATATCAAGGAAATTATACCAAAAGAAATTGCAGGGAATGAATGCATCAATAAAGCTGCAATAATTCTTTCATATTGACCTAGATAGAAAAGAGTAGAGCAAAGCTGTATCAATAAATCGATGACATAAACAAAATTGACTGCAGTTAAAGCTCTTGTTCAACTAATTGTTTCACGTTTATACTATTAATTTTAAATGTATGTTTTTAGATATTATATTAGCAGATATTTAAGCAAACAGTGTACTGAAGGTTTGATAGGTTTTTCGTTATTTATTCTAAAAGTTAGGAATATTTAAATAGAAAATCTTAAGTTGTATAAATGATGTTATATGTGTTTTTTTTTAATGAGTAAAGGTACAAAATACTATTTTCACAAAAATGTTGTTTTCAGTTTATAAGTTATAACAAACAATTGACTTTTAGGAAACAAAGAAGTCGTTAAACAATAAAAAAATACTGTCAAATACGTTTTATCCTTCACTATCTCACATCTACATCAACATTTCATTACGTTTATTACTGTGGACATCGTCTCGAAAACTATCTATGCAATTAAAAGTCCATATGAAAAACATAAAAACCTTATGCGGTAGAATGTAGTGGCAAACCTGAATCACAACGTCTAGTTAAACAGCTGAACATCCTTGAAGTAAACAATAGCAAAGAAATGTTGTAGAACAAGTAATAAGTAAGAGTTAAAACAATGTAACTACAACCCAGCGAATATGTTTTTAACTTTCCCTCATATATACAAAAATTCTGCCGCGGGACTGAAATTTATTGTACTTATTTACTTTGTTCTCTGTCAACAATTGTTTTTTGATACTAGGGTAAAGCCAAAAGTAAGTGACAAAATCTTCTACAAGCAACAAATGGGCTGAATTGGTCATTATTTTGTTGTAAACTATCAACTAACGTTTCCGGTTGGTACCACTTTAAAAATTTGCTCACACAATTAATATAGTTGAATATTACGTTCTTGTTGTAGGGGCCATCTTCACTCATCGGTCTTAAACCGGAACACCAGTCAGTTTTAGTTTACATCTGTTTCATGAACATGGCTCTGCATACGAGGGCTAAAATATTTCAAAAACATTTTTCAAGTGACGCGGTGTGGTCTAAAAACTAAGGGCCGCATAAGCCTAAAATTCAAGTTTTTCTTCATATTTGATGTTTTCATACATTTCTATACACACTCTTGTCTTCCAATTTCTTTTCTTTATAAATTTTATTCCCTCACTTAATTTGATTTTCTTTCAATCTAGTAGACAACAATAAATTGCTACTCTAGAATGCCATAATTTTCCTTCTTATCGTATCCTGAATTACTGCAAGATCCTTAACTAATTCCTTTGATTGTACAAAATCCGTTTTCTCCTGTCCTGACTTATCTTCGTCAAGATTCCCTAATGCTTTAGTCTGAAAAATAAAAGTGTAAACCTATTAACATGTTTTCTAATAATCCACATTGTATTCAGCAGCCATTCTGAACCAGGTATAATTTTCTCAACTGTACTTTAAAATTCCAATTTTCTTTGATAAACTTGTTTTCGTGGTGATCAGGGCCTAATTTTTTTAGTTCTACCCTCCCACAGATGTGACATATCTATTTTTGTACTACGGCATAGCCATACATTTTTTGTGTTTCGTATGAAAAACATAACGGTGAAGAGAGGGTATGATGAAATCAAAACTTGTAACATTTTATAGAATACATAAAAGCTAAAAATTCTCAGTTTATACAATTGTGTAAAATAAACCAGCCTGAGCTACATTGTATTATAGATATAAAACCATAAACACTAAATAATTGCTTTGATATCTCCTTTAATTAACTGTAAAATTTATATAATGAAGCCCATATAAACCACTATTGCATATTATTTAAGTAAAATAAAACAACCTGAGCTGTATTGTATCAGGAGTATAAACCATAAATCATAATCGTAGTACACAATGTGTCGTTTAAATCGCCCTTTTAAAAAGATAATAGCGGTACAATGAGGTCCAGTTACACCTCAGTAATCAACTTACAGATTATTCTCACTCTGCTGATCGTAGAATTGTATTTCTTTAACCTATACTAATTATTTTTGTGGTCTTTAACACCCGTGTCAATTTTATTTTTCTGTTTTGTTCTTTGAAGACATAAATAGGGGTTAATATTTTTTATTCTTTATGTATAAATTCATCCCTAATGTAAAAAAAAGAAGTCTATTTGCCCAGATATCTTTTCTAATAATTGATTGTAATATGAATTTTGTCAGAGTACCAAATTCTGAACAAATGATTTACGGTGCACACCATTTTACTAAATTATTTTTCTTCAAATATTCCCACTAATCAATTTTTTGCATCATATATTTGACTTGAACACTTATCGTTTAAAATTATCTAATATTACCCTACTTAGAAACATTGTTAGCACAGCTAAATCTTTATATTTCTCGGTGTCAATGTGTAGACTCCTTTTCAAACGAACATAAGCAAATTTAAACTGCCATCAATAAACGCAACCTGTTAACGAGCCATATCTCGTGAAAGGACATACACAAAATCATGTCTACGCGTATGTAGAAATGCAGTTTCAAGAAAAACTAGTCTACAGATGAAAAAACGTGTTTTCGAAATATTTCGCAGAGAGATAAGTAACATAAATTTTTTAATGTCACTTATTAAAATTGTATGTACTTATGATCAGTTTGTATACAAATTATTATGTAAGTGTATCGTTGCCATCTAGCCATTTTAAAATATTCGCTAACACTCAACGCGATGTTGCCTATGCAGAAATGAAACTGCAAAATTTCATGTAAATGGATCAGGATTTTTGAAACATTGTGTCGACGGTCAGATAGAGACAAATTTAGGATTTCTCCCTAATGGTGGGTCTCAAGGAGATTTATAAGGAATGCAGGAATTAAATTAATTGTATTCGTTTAAGTAGGTGAGTTTTAAGTCATAATAAATGTCTAATTGCGGACAACTACCATAGAGTTATAAATAGAAAGCTATGCACTGTAAAATTTCATCTAGAAAGTTTAATGGTTTAACTGCTAGATTTAAAGACTGCTATTCATGTCACCAAAATCTATAGCTGGATTGTACCTGGAATTGGGTTGTGGTGGAGAATACGATGTTGCAGGTTAATTGGATGCAACGCCACCTGGCGTCCAGATTGTATGGAAATCATTTACTGCAACGTGTTCGTAGCACGTTGCTACTCTATTATATCATTGAAGTTGTGTTGACCTGGTAGGCCGAGCGTTAGCAAAAACTATCATTCTAGGCACTGAGAACATTTTGTTTCTGTCTGTCCAAACAATATCTCAAAAAAAAAAAAAAAAAAAAAAAAAAAAAACTGTAGATTTGTTAAATTACATATCAAATGTTTTTGATGCTTTTTTTTCAACACTACAGAGTTCGATGGTGCTGCAGGTTACTCCAAGAGAATTTAGCATTAGCAGACTTTATTATTTACAGTGATATCTCTAAAATAAATGGAGCAATAAACATACAACTTTGCCTATTTTATTTAACTTTCACTACAAATTCTGGCAAGATTTCCCTTCTCTTATTCTACTTATCTATCTGCCCGTGTGTCTGTTTTCGCTGGATATTTTATAATAAATTGAGCTGTGAAAAGCTGCACATAACACCATTTCTACATAGGCAACGTAATGTTTGATTAAGGGTGTATGACTGAGCCTTTACTTAGCCTGTTTAATCTGCAAGATATCTGGAGGACAATTTTATCTGTACAGATCGTAGTCTACACTTCAAATTTTGTATGAAACTTCATTCCCACGTAGACCACGACAAGTTCGAAGAAATGTTCATATCTTTCTAAGGAATCTTACTGAGTGTTATTGATGTCTATTACTTAATAGGCTGGCAGATATTCTCTTTTGGAGCCTAAAGCTTGTAAACATATTTTTGTGTGTAATTTTCTGCAGGACATCTCGAGAATAAAATTAGCCACAGACGAACGATACGTCCAGGATATGGAGTGCTGGAATCCCATTCTTTTGAATGTGGTTATTGCTAGTTTTCTTTTTCCTTATTCTAGGGTTTTCTTAGGATATTAACAGAAACTTTATGGTACCTTTTATCAGAACTACATTGACAGATGTTTGTTGACAAATGTTTATTAAAAGCAACCATTTGCCCTCTTAAATATTGAAGAGCTCTTAAATATTTACCTTGCTTCATAAGTTGTATGTGTCTACACCTATGGAGACCTTCATCTATTTTTATATTTAGAGACTATCACTTAAAATTCACGATTACATTACTGTATTCAAACAAACTTTATCAGTAATATATCACATGACAGAAATTTTCGGTACATTTTTTAATATTTTATCTCATTTCTTAACAGCCATAAACAATGAAAAATAATAACTCATGCCATACAAAAATATTTATCAGAAATCAAATTACAAATAATTAAATTCAGTTCAGCATTTTTTTATGGGAGAAAAGTGGTACGAACAAATATTACGAACTGACTGACATCTGTTATATCAGTGATTTCATCAAAACAAAGTGGCAAATATGAGTTTTTTTAACTTGCAAAGCAAAGATGTTTTTACTTTCTTACCTAATTTAACAATCCTTCTTAATGTGGTTTTATATGAAAGTTTTACTGATTCAAATTTTCAAGCTGTTTTGAAATCCTCAAAAGCTTTTGCCGTTGTAATAGAACACTTTTGGCTAAACCGCCATCTTTAATATAATTTGTTATGGCTAGCTCAAGATATAGTTTGCATAAGATGCTGACAAAAAATTAGCTTGGGAATGCAGTATTGTACTAAACATACCAGTTTGTTGTTTAACCTTTTTCTTCAAATCTGCAACGAAAGTACCCCGACTTTCACAACTGGAAATTACTCAACTAGTTAGTGTAAGAATTTTATATTCCACAGACCTCTCCTTTATTAGATGGAAATAACTTGCAAGGAGAAAAACTTACATTGTTAAACTGAAAACCTGAAAGACCAACCTATACGATATTTTCAATGGTGAGAATGAACATTGCATTTACTGTAATGTATCAAGGCATCACTTTTTTTCACATTACAGAAAAATGCTTGAAAATATTACTTTTGTGGCATTTTATGCTATATAGTAGTGAGTGTGTAAATTACAATCCTATGAGAGTTTAGTTAATATTATTAAATTTTCTGTATAAAAAAGGCAACAATGCCAAATTAATAAAGTAATTATATATTTTCATTCTAAGCATGGTTTGAACGCCATATAAACTGATCTATAAAGTACATATTACATAGAATTACTCAAAATAGTGTTTAAAATGTACAATTATATGTTAATATTCGTTGAAGATACTATGTGTTGGTAACTTTTAGACGTAATTTTCCGGTTAATTAGTGTTGCTAACAAGTCCAAAGCAATTAATTAGTTCAGACCCTTATAGTCCACATATTTATAATTTATAAAATGGCAAAAACTTTCCAGGACATTTACACTGTTAAGCTTTAAAACCTTAATGGTGAGCTATACGTCATTGGCAATGGCCAGCATGAATAACCACCAGTAAATTACGACTGTCTGACAGTGTTACAATGTAACTACAAAGAAGTAAACGAGATCCACACAACAATCAGGACAACGGACTGTGCTGCACACAATTAACCTGCAACACTAAATTACCCGCCACAACCCAAAACAAGGTATTCGTATTACCGTAGCTGGTAGGTTGAGCATTAAAATTAATCCCGCGCTCCAACTTTCCAGTAATTCAGACATTTAAATGTTACTAATAAATTAAATTGCTACAACTATATTCAGTAAAAATTTACTTGGTTTCTGATGCCACATTACACTTATAGTATGTAACAATCTATTTTTCATGGGATTTAGAAGTACTAAATACCTCTGAAACCGTTAGAAATAGGAGACAAACCTTACAACAAAACGTAGTAACGGAAATAATTAAATAGTATTTGCAGAATATACAGTTTCCTTGAATAGAAACTTGTAGTTTTTCTTTCTAGACCATTAAATAACGGGGTAGTGTTAAGCGAAGTTAATATATATATTAACTTTAGGAAAGGGGATCACTTTGGGATATTGTGCCAAGAGGACAGGTCCAATAGGCTGATTTTGTACCTGAATTAATATATTTGGTAGAACTTTCTTAATGCAAGTTCCTTAATACTGTAATTTAAACGTGAAAGGATCCACAATGCTAACAGGGCGTGTCTTCTATTCAGCCCTCAATCAGTTTATTCCGGGGCGTGAGCAGCGCAGATATTGTCAGCATTGAGATGGGAGACAACAGCAACAATACTCTACAGACGTTACACAATTACAATTCCACCGTACTCCGGGCTATTGTGAGAATTGTACGTGTCACGGTGGAATATTGTACTTCAATTTGTCAACTAACACAATGGATTATATTGTATGTTACTGCTGTATTATATTCTATTGTATTTATATTATATTCTATGTAATCCAAGAACAATTGTACCAAACGATATTGAAATATCTGTTCACAAATAATCTGTGCCAGCCATTATTGTAATTCGTATTTGATATTATTCGTGTACTGATCTTTTTTATATTTATTCAATGTACTATGAGAGTGTACAGTAAGTCAATTATTAGTTTTAATAATTTTTTAGATTATATATTGTATAGTATTAAAATTAAGAAAATTACATCATTACGAAGAATAAAAGGTAGTAATAAAACTGAAGTAGATAGTTCACGCAGTTCTGTACCAAGGTAATTTAAGAACTGGCTAAATATAATACCGTTCTATTTATGTAGGAATATGAACAACTTTATAAGAACAAAAAGTTTGTAGAAGTTTAACTGATCTACAAAACCTATTACACAATGTCGCTGACTGTCCTTTATAGGAACTATCTTAATTTATCCCCGATCAGTATTGTACTCGTTTGAAAATTTGCAATTTGGATCTTTCTATACGCAATTTTCAATAAACTTGGCTTTTGCACTGTTTTGTATCATCAGACTGTGAACTCTGAGAGAATGACCGTTGGTGTCTCTGTTTCGCTTTATCCTTTAGTCCCTCCAAATGTATCCCAGTGCTTCAAGGTTAAGGAACATGTTTTCGTCAAAATTAAGTTTCCAATGCTTTTCATACGGACCATTCTTTTTGCAAACCTAATATAGCAGTTTGTTACATTATGCCGGATTTTCTTACATATACGACATGTAAAGTATTTACAAATTACGTACATCCCTAGGAGGGCTCACTTCTGGTTGATTTTTATCTTTAGGTAGATCGTCTGTATTTTGTCTTACAAAAGACAAAATAATTGAAATGTAAAAAGTAAGGGCTCTGTGGTGTAATGGTAGCATATTCACCTGGTAAGTGAAAGATCCGGGTTCGAGTCCAGGCGTAGCAAGTGCTTTTTGTGATTCAATGTTTATTACAATCACACACACACACACACACACACACACACACACACACACACACACACACACACACACACACACACACACACACACACACACACACACACACACACACACACACACACACACACACACACACACACATATATATATATATTTTTTTTGAGGCAGTGTTTTACTCTGTTCTGTTTTAATCATCGAATTGTAGTATAACCTACAATCCGCACAGAGATATAATGAAACACTCTCTCGGCTTATCTCGTATTTATATACAGTACAAAGAGATATCCGGAGTTGGTGAAACAAACAGCGACTCGACAGTAAATCTTCCTTATCAGGTGTTTTAACTGGACTACGTTAAGTGATGTCCGATAGATTTATCCTGACCTCGATTTTGTTTTTTAAACAAAACATAAATTTGATTTTTGAATTCTTATAATTTAATGAGCATAACCGAAACTTTTATGTTTTATACAGATTTTGAAAACAAAATTTTTGTGAATTATTAAAGGTTGTAAAGGTTCAGTGCCTACAGAAGGGAAATAATAACAGGAACTCACCAACAGAAAAAGGATTTTTTTTAATTTTATAAATGAAATCATAGTTGTATAAGCTTATAGTTAAAACGAGTAATTTAAGGTTAAGAAGTGCAAGGGTCAATTAAATAAAAGATTTTAGTTAATTCAGTTTCTAAATATAAAAAAATGTTATTTTACAAATACTTTATACAATGACTGGTCAGAGACTCTACTTTAATTGTTAAAATTTATTTTGAAAGACATTTCATGCACAGTATTATGTACTTGAAGTCAAATTTTGTTTTTAGTTTAATTTAACTATGAGTTAAACAATACCTTATTAAATATCATATATTATTTACAGGAATGTGTCGTGAAATTTTTTAAATATAGTGAACAAATTTATATTAGTATTAATATTCACGTTCAGCGTGCCTATAAAAACAAACTAAAATCACGAAAGACCCAATTAATCACTATACTACGAGTATTATGATTTAAAAAATTTTAAAACACGAGGATTAAAATTTTGGAAATTAGTAACAGTTCAAAACTTCAAGAACCCTGGAAATGGCTTTGTGATATTTACTTTCATAACCTATATAACCATATATATGGTTTTAAATTGTCGAATTGGTTACAGGTTCTAAAAGGAAACGAATTCCACAAGACAAAAATATAACTCCAGGTTTTAATTAATTTCCTTGAAAATGTATATTTTTGTATTATTTTTAATTATTGGATTCTGTTACTAGACAGCATTTATGAGACTAATGTTTGAAAACAGTTGTTTATAAACCAAAGACATACTTTGAACTTTTAAATATGTATCATAAAAATAGTCGCATGGGTATTCCAACACTTTAAGTAAATAAAGGTAATGATAGGCAGTATCTTAGAGGCGCAATGATAGAATGGGAAATGTAGCTTAAAACCATCCCATTTATCTCTCTACTGGAGAAAAGGCTGTGTTAAAGAAGTGCCTCTTGTTTAAACATCAGATGGTGAAGAGATTGGCTCATATATTTCGTACCCTCACAGCACACTTTCCTGTACGAGCATCATCATATTGACACTCCAATTTATACGACGTACTCGTTTAATCTTCTTACATTATACGATCATTTTTAAAATCCATTATATACATAAATATAATTTAATCATGTATTCAAACTATTCAATTTTCGAAGTCACCTGATGATGAAACCTTTGGTTTCGAAAGGGCTCGTCCAAAAAATAAATAATTTGGAAAATTATTGTATTATTTACATTTATTAGTATTTATAGTTCAATTACCATTCTAATTCCCAAAAGAACGAAATAACCTAAAATAATATGTACACAGATGTAAGAAAATCCGGCATAGATAACTGCTATATTAGGTTTGCAACAAGAATGGTCCGTATGAAAAGCATTGGAAACTTAATATTGACGAAAACATGTTCTTTAACCTTGAAGCACTGGGATATATTCGGAGGGACTAAAGGATAAAGCGAAACAGAGACACCAACGGTCATTCTCTCAGAGTTCACAGTCTGACAATACAAAACAGTGCAAAAGCCAAGTGTATTGAAAATTGCATATTGAAAGATCCAAATTGCAAATTTTCAAACAAATACAATACTGATCGGGGATAAATTAAGATAATTCCTATAAAGGACAGTCAGCGACATTGTTTAATAGGTTTTGTAGATCAGTTAAACGTCTACAAACTTTTTGTTCTTATAAAGTTGTTCATATTCATATATAAATCGAACGGTAAGAAATTTTCGTTTCTGTATGTCTTTCCACGCGTTACTTCGAGAAAGCAAATGTATAACCTTGAAATTTGGTATAAATTTCAACATTGAGATTTATGATGGTGCATGGTGTTCCCATCGATATAAACATGTCGAAGGTCGTTCCATAGCATTTGGCAGAGCATTAGTGAACATTTTTACATTGGTCCTATGGGTAATGGTTAAGGCAATGGAAAATGAAAGAAAACAAATTAATAAATTTGTAAAACAATTGAGTTATATGATATTATAGTAACACATGTCATCGTTACCCATAATATCAATGTTAAATTATTTGCTCTTATACCTCTATTTAGATTGACATTGATTTACTATGAACAAACTCGTATAGAAATGGAGCTTGTACTTAATTTATAGTCTATAGTTTAGCTAGATTTCGTATATCGTAATGTAAAGTTAGCTGCTCCATAAAAATATGATGGAAGAAGCTAAATACGTTTTTCAACATTAAATAATGCCTATTTTTGGAAACGCTGCCATCTGGACGCAATTTTAAACATCGCTCGAGGTTTTTACCTGTAGAAAAACAACACAAGAAGGTGTTAGAGCCATCAATCTTGCTGATGGCCTGGAGCGGACAGCGAGTTTACTCGTGCGATGGATCACTTCATAGTGAAAACAAAACCAAGAGTTGACGTCTACGTTAACAGTCCAGGTTTGCATTAGTTACTATACTAAAACAGTAAATAAAAACACGTTAAAATACAATTGTTTTATACATATAGGTACAGATTGTATATCTGATTATTTATTGGGATTATTAAATATTTTCTCACTCGTTTACATGTTTGACCAGTTTATCAGTTTCGTTTTTTTAAGGAGAGGACGATCGGCTTTTAAGCCTTATTCTATTAGAACTCATAGGTCACTGACAAGGATCTTAAACAAACAGAATGAGGGGGTGACCAATCCAGTACGAGGTCAATGGTACGGATAAAAAGTGCCACGATCAAAGAAAGGATTTGAACCTGCGTTTTGTCTAACTCAGAGCCAACGTCCGACGTCTTAGACCTCTCGACCATCGGCATTCCCAGTCTAAATAATATTATACAGTGTTTAAATTAACTCCTGGTACGCCTGGATATATTCCAAACGGATTTAGATATCGATGTACAATATTCACTATACCTATTAAAATAATGTTTTAGACTTTTTAAAGGATAATCCCCTCCTATTTCAAAGAGGGGGTGGGGGGATAAATTTCAATTTTAAAACTTCAACCTCTTTTTTGTTACATGTCATTTTAAAGGTATATTCCATGGAAACACAATGATATGAACAAAACATCTCTACGACGATCCTAGCAATATTAAGGGGCAAATAATCTCTTCTATTGTATTGCCACCTAGAAAAAGACACCTAGTAGAAAAACCATGTACACCAGAAACATTAGAAACTACGTAAAGGAATAAATTGGCCACCTCATAGTGTTACTAAAAGATATTACGCATGTATTTTGTTGATATGCGCAAGACATTGGCATTGCGCCTACAGATTACTATTTTTTTGCGTTATTTGCCCATACCTTTTCCTAATAACGGCATACTAATCAACTGCGGCTGATTAGTATGTAAGAAACGTTTGGTCAATGGCAGTGATGAATGCAACGTTAAGTACACGACTAGAATTAGGAACATAATTTATTGCTTATCTAAAAATTTAACGGTATTTTATATTTATAATCCTAAAAAACCCTATAAGTGTCTTTGCAGCCTTTTTTGCCAAATACGTGATAGTGATACTGAGTACGACTGTTATGATAAACCATGCCATGGAAAGTTTCTTTATTTTTGGATACTGTGTTCAGTTAGGCTGAACTTCAAATTTTGCTCAGCCTGAGGAATAACGGCAGTGATAATATGTGGAATAATATGTGAAATTATTTATATTCAATAATAATTTTACTATTTATTGCAACTGAAAATACTTAATTACAATAAACAACCATAATTTTAAGTCTCACTAAGTAAATAAAAAATATTTATGATTTAACATTGTTCTAACGCCTAACTATCCTTCACTAACCAAATCTCCACTTATCATCCAATCTTGAAACAGTGATAGGTTAGGATGATCGATCATTATAAATAGTACATAGGTTTCGTTTTATTCACTTGTACCGAAATATGTTAGTTGTTTTGTGAGTATCCTCTTTGTACGTGACCAGTGCTTGTATATTTAAAATACCAAAATGGCTGATAGAAATATAATCTTCTAGAAATTGATTTAAATTTAACTCACAGTTTCACATCACGTAATAGAAGACTATTATAGAAATTCTAGTGAGATCTACTGGAACCTTGGTAGTTAACTAAAAAGTACGATATTTATTTAAATTTGATTGTTCATATTTAAACTGCCTCCTCCCCTCCCCCCGACGACCCAACGCCTTCCTATTCTCTTTGTATCAGACGCCACGTACAATATCGCAAGAAATGTCGACATTTAATTCCTTGGCATTGCTTCACTTTCCCTAGTTCGGGTGTGACTTGTTTGTGCTCTTCGGTCCTGTACAGTGAGTTCACTTGGGTACATTCTGTCTAGTCCGGAATTTATGAAGTTTGTCTGGTATCACTTAATTATTTTAACTTGGCAGTAGTGGCAGCCTATTAGAAGTGTAATGCGTTAGGGGTATTTGACCGGTAGAAGGGGATTGATTTAAATCCTCGAAACGTGGTGTTATACACTTATTAACACACATGTCCTAATGTGTTAGGACATATAGCACATGTCCTAATGTGTTAGGACATATAGCACATGTCCTAAATCCTATTACCCCTATTAACTACATGGTCTGGAGATAATATATTCAGATTGAAAGTAGCTAAACTTTTAATAGTTCCTTAGAAACAAAAATTATGAAAGTTAGAAATGCTGAATTGTCAAAATTATAAACGTCCACAGCTAGCTTTTTTCCTTAGATCTTAGAAACATCCGGTGAAATATACTGAAATTAAATCACAGTTCTGTATTTACCACTAGTAAAGGCCACGAGTCTACAGGGTAGCTCGAGCTTGGAGTTGATAAAACTCATTGTAACTGAGGGTTAAGCCAGCATAAAGGAAAAAACGTTTAGTATTCACAAGGGTTATAGTGAACACATTATATGCACATAACATTGGAATATAGAAACACAAGGTACTAAACTAAATATACAATAGAATTTGACGAAACTTAAATACTTACAGAATTACCATATTAGAATCTAAGGGTAAATATTCTTTCTTCTAGGCTAAAGAGTAAATTTATTATAATGATACACATAATAATAAACATTTTAAGAAACCATTGTGTATTCTAGAACCATTGTGTACAATTCTAGAACGATACTGTGGAAAGAAATTACGTAAAACTACTGTTTATTAGTAAGAGACGTAGACTAGACAAATCGAGATCTTCTACTTCAGTACCATTACTTAATCTGTTTGCTGTTTCAGCATTACAAACATTGCAGTGATTCAGCTCTAGTTTGTTTTGTCTAAAAGCTTTTAAACATTTTAAGGTTATTTGTAAATTATAAGTTCTTTATGGAAATAAGGCCAAATAATAGTAATAACCAAATCAGTATTTTTACAGTGGTATTCATTTTGACTTGAGTAATATTATAGTTTACTCGAGGATGAAATAATTTATGTACCCGAGTTTGATAGGTAACCACAAACTATCCAAATTAATAATGTAAGTTAAATAAAAATGTACTTTTTTAAATCTGTGTTTAAATATATAAATAAAGTTACTGGTTTAGCGTTAGTGGCCGTGTTAGTCTATTTATTATTTGTGCGTGGGGCCGGGAATATTTAATTTTTTTCCTGTCTGGTCACATATCTATAAAATTGACACCCTATAGAACTAACCTAC
Organism: Homalodisca vitripennis; assembly: GCF_021130785.1. Taxonomy (NCBI): domain Eukaryota; kingdom Metazoa; phylum Arthropoda; class Insecta; order Hemiptera; family Cicadellidae; genus Homalodisca; species Homalodisca vitripennis. The sequence continues at coordinate 37,183,042 of NC_060213.1, forward strand.
AGACAACATTTAGCATGAAAACTCATTTTTATTAGTTAAAACACTGAAACTCATGAAGGTGAATGTCATTCCATCGAGTTTTGCTTAGCGTTAGTAAATGTTTTTAAATTGACTTCATGGGAAATCATGGTGGCAACGATAAAATAGCAGAATAAATTAATTTGTAACAGGTATAAGAGTTTTATAATATAGCACATTAACATATGTAGTTTTCGTCATACAGCAACGTTAAAACTCAAACCATCAGGCAGCCGAGGTAACACATCCTAGTATATTATAGAGATAAGTAAAACATCATTATTAATTCATAGTACTAAACAAATAATGCCAATTTACACATAATATATGATTAATAACAGATAAGGAAAATGTGAGGTAAAAAACTCTTACTATGTTAAAATACTGCTGAATTCTAAATCAAACTTCATATACTTAGCTTAGTGGTGGGCAACGATTCTTGGAAAGTAAACCCCATTACATAACATCTAAATAGAAATTTCTATTTAATTTTACCGTAAAATCTCTAAAATCTTACACACGCTGCACAGGGTTTCTCAGGTGGACATTTTTATCAATTTTTTAAATAATGTTTTGTCCACTCATATTGTACTCATACAATACTATATTATAAAATACTTTATACTATACTATCAGTCGAGGGACTGGAAAGTCTTAATTTCTGTCTGTCTACACGATATCTTGAGAACGATCTAACCTATAGACTTATAATTCCGCATAGACTTGAAATTCTGCCTGTAGCTTGAGCTGCGAGCCTGCGTCTGTTATTTTAAAATGAAAAGTTCAATAAGATGCGAAACATGTCACGATGCGAACTAGAACATATTTGTGTCAAAGTTTTTTCGTATCTGTGAAAATACAATCCAAAGAAAGGAGGAATTTAAAAAAAGTGAATTATTTTGCGATTTTATTATTGATTAAATAGTTCAGAGAAAAGCTTGCACCTGCAAATGCTATTTTTTGCTAGGTGTTTTCATATTTTTAATTTATTTTGTTGGAGCTTCCTCCTATAAATTGAATCTATTTTTTTAACGATGTTATACACTAATTGTACAGTTTTTACAGCATATATATTTTTACTCTCGCTAATCACGATATATTGTCCAGTGATTCCACAGTATATAATTGCCGAACTAGTATTTTTTATATTTTCAATTATTAGAATGTCTCTTCCAACGTCCAATGTTTTAAACTGCTTTTTAGATATTTATTTTATCTTAGTATCATTCATAATTTTTTAAATATATTTATTAATAATATTTACTCTCATTTGTGTACTGTAATTTGGAATATTTATTATCTATTTGTCAGTGCTCTGTTCGATTGCATTATTAGTTTTATATTTACATTTTATTTTATATTGCCATATCACTGTTAATTAAATTCAGTCTGTACTTATAAATTGTAATATATTTGTGGAATGTGTGTATGCTTTATTATAACAAATAAGAATTTTATGTATATTCTAGTACTAAAAATGATTAACCCTCCAACTGGCGGTCATTTTTTCCTGTAGTGGCGGCATGTTTTCGAGCCTCGTGCAAGGGTTTTTTAAAAAAATTTATTAAAAATATAAATTAAAAGTAATATATATATATATATATATATATATATATATATATATATATAGAAGTATATATTTTTGTGTTCAGAATTAAACATATAATAATATTAGTATTTAAATTTGGCCTTAAAAAATGTTTACTAAAAATTTGTTTCCATGAAATTCAAAATTTACATTTTTTGACGTGACAACGTCTTAAATTACGTTGCGGCTCGGAGTCACTCATGAAAAAGTGTAACGCCCGGTAACGTTACGATGCCCGTCCAGTGGGTCCGCCGCACGGGATAAAGCAGATAACTGTGGGTCCGCCGCACGGGATAAAGCAGATAACTATGTTTATTCGTGAAAATGTGGAATGCTTAGATTCGTCATTTACAACAACTACAACAATAAAGGTAAATAATTGTACACTGATATTTCATTATCGTAAACTAAGATTGATTGATTAATTGTTAGATTGACACAAAAGTTGAGAAACTGAGTTTATAGGTTATGTCATACTATTGACAAATGTTGATAGTGTTAAGTAAATTATTAGTTTAAATCACTCTGCAATCAATCGTAATTCAGTCGATTGAGAAGAAACAGCGCGTATTGCTAGTCAAACATTTAAAATAACAAATTATAACCTCTATAACCTGTCATAACAGTGCGACCAAACAAACGAACTAAACCGACCAATCACCACGCGCGGAGTTATAATTTAACTGTGTTTAGAAAGAATTTCAAATTCCAATTTTAGTAAATGTTTTATTCAACTTTACCATTTACAATAACAAATTTTAAATTAATTTCAAATTATGTACAATGTTTTAGTAAACAAAATATATTTCTATAGTTAAAATTTGTGCAATTCTTATTTTCATTCAATTCCTTGTTCCTATTGTGCAATTTAATAATATTCATATCAATAAATATTCTACCGAGAAAAAGACGTTGTCACGTAAAATCTTCGCCCGTAAAACCGACTTTACAGGCAACCATATTTTTTTTTTTTTAATTTGGGGGGGACCATATCTAGCAAACCAAGTTATAGTAAGAAAACTATAAAAGTGAGATAGCCATTTTGTGTCCCATTTATTCTAGTTTCAGAAACACATAAGCATTATACAAATTTATGAAACTATAATAACACTATATAACAAAAAGCAGCGATGCGCATAAATTGTGAAAATAGGGTGTATATGTAAGAGTTTGCTAATAAAAGTTTTTACTAATACAGTTTTACTTTAATACATGTTATATTGCATTTTTATTACTCAGAATGAAGTAAACTATACAGCAGTAGTAAAATAAATTCCATAACTTTTTTTGAAGAGTCAAAAAAAGTTTAATTTTGTTCATTACTCAAAACTTTTGCGAAACATTTTCGAGAAATTTATTTATTCTAAAATATATTTATTTGCACTACTGCAATATTTAACAATTCACCACACTAAACACAACACTAAAACACAAATAAACACGACTCGTCACATCAACAACTCAGACGGCATCGACAACATGGCGGTCACAATGAACTGCATCATCTTCTTTTACGTTCCAAACTACGAACTTGGTACGTTGCAACTACAATACAAAGAGGAATAAAACTATAGTATTCCTTAGGCGTTTTTCCCGAATCCAATGGTGCATGAATCGAATCGATACGTTGCCGGAATATACTGTAATGTGTAATGAGTGACTATGCAAAGGAATGTTTGTTCATCAAACATTTGACGAACAACAATCCATTAATGGGTTGTGTCCATCAAAATTTTTATGAACAGTTGGAGGGTTAAGACTAAATGTAAATGTCCATTGATAAATAAATAACGTGATAAGAATCATAGACTGAAAGTTTTATAAATGGATTTAGTTGTAATGGTCTACCGTCTCAGTCCGAGTAACTTGTTTATTATCTAAAAGCCTCATGTTGTGAACGTCTGTGCACTAAAGTTGGATTACCACAGCATTTGTGCTGCTGGACCACTAAAGCCTTTTAGTTTCTTCACTGCACCTTTAGGTAATATAAATTTTATCCTGCATAAACTATATTCATGTAATACAATAAACAAGTAATATTATCTAGATTGTAATCACCCCAAACTAGACTATACTATAATCTTTTTAATAAAACGTATGGAAATTATTTTTGACATGTTACAAATACTAGAGTAATAGCGAAGAGTATCATTCTAGGGCTTAAAATTTCAACATTTATTGTTTTTATTCATAGAGTTAAATGAAAAAATAATAAATTGAAAAGTTAATGTAAAAATTCAGCGACAAAATTTGATTTCAGTACACTCCTGCGTTGTAGTACACACCCTAAATTTTATTATTGAATCATAAAATGTATCTAAGGAAAAAATTGTGATTGTATCATGTGGGAAAATATGTTGAGTAGGAGTTAATATTTAATAATTTTTATTTTGCATACATTTTACTAGTACATAGACAAGAATGACTTCAATGATGGTGCATGTCGCACCATAGTATTTTGCTAAGTGCCATTGAAACCTATTACTCAGAAGATGACACAATGTTTTGTCTATAACAGATAGTGTGACGTAGGACACTTTAACAGCATTAACTCAATTTTCTTGGAGTTTCTCAAGTAAGCTTCTTGGAATCTGTGTTGTTCAATATGTACAGCTGTGATCTCCCAGGTGTGTAGGGAACTGTACTGTCTACCAGTATATATATGACTGTCAGTTTTACTTGCTTTATGATCCGTAACTAACTGAAGGGCTCTTGTTTAGATGAATGCTAACCTTGAACTTATTCCAAATTATCAGATAACAGCGGTTTATTGTTCAGTGTAAAGTGCTTTTGAAACCTGCTGCATAGGTTTTTCCTGGTTCAAGGAAGAAAATGGTATTGATTTTGGGATCAAAAGAGCAGTCTATCTATCTGTCTACCCGTCTGTGAAATAAATTTGGATAGAAAAGTCCTCTTGATGAATCTTGGCACATACAGTAAGTAATGCCAAGTCTGTGACAGCGTCAGACTCTAGACGCTCCACAAAGAGGAAGGTGAACTGGAGCGAAATTCAACATTCACATTGAATGAACCTTTCACACCGTAGTTATGTTATGAATATAAGCAGTTTTACATCACTACTTCACGTAAGTGAAGATCTTGTCTATTTTTATCGTTATATTTTAACGTACCTTATGCTAATGAGGTAGACTCTATTCTAGTTGAAAATGTACCGAGATCGAATTAAACATTTAGGCCGTTTTCTAATTTATGTACATTTATAGGTTTTTCTACTTGTCATTTTCATATTAAGATTTAGAAGTTTTATACATTTACTCAAACGAGTGTATCAGTTTTAGAATAAGTATGCCATTTATTGGAGCCAGAAGGAATATAAACTACTACAATGATTATTAATTTAATTATAAAATTGAACAATTGTCTCAAAAAGAATTAGTATAATATGCGAATACATAATATTACTACAAACAACGAGTGATGTAACAGGTTAAGACACAGGGTTAATACTATCTGATCTACTTAGTTCAGTCCAGCAACATCGGTAGGTTGTTTGGGTAAATAAATACCATAAAAGCTCCTGAGGTATTGACATCAGGATATTTACACTTTGATCTACTTAGTTCAGTCCAGCAACATCGGTACGTTGTTTGGGTAAATAAATACCATAAAAGCTCCTGAGGTATTGACATCAGGATGTTTACACTTTGATCTACTTAGTTCAGTCCAGCAACATCGGTACGTTGTTTGGGTAAATAAATACCATAAAAGCTCCTGAGGTATTGACATCAGGATGTTTACACTTTGATCTACTTAGTTCAGTCCAGCAACATCGGTATGTTTGTTTGGGTAAATAAATACCATAAAAGCTCCTGAGGTATTGACATCAGGATGTTTACACTTTGATCTACTTAGTTCAGTCCAGCAACATCGGTATGTTTGTTTGGGTAAATAAATACCATAAAAGCTCCTGAGGTATTGACATCAGGATGTTTACACTTTGATCTACTTAGTTCAGTCCAGCAACATCGGTACGTTGTTTGGGTAAATAAATACCATAAAAGCTCCTGAGGTATTGACATCAGGATGTTTACACTTTGATCTACTTAGTTCAGTCCAGCAACATCGGTATGTTTGTTTGGGTAAATAAATACCATAAAAGCTCCTGAGGTATTGACATCAGGATGTTTACACTTTGATCTACTTAGTTCAGTCCAGCAACATCGGTACGTTGTTTGGGTAAATAAATACCATAAAAGCTCCTGAGGTATTGACATTAGGATATTTACACTTTGATCTACTTAGTTCAGTCCAGCAACATCGGTAAGTTTGTTTGGGTAAATAAATACCATAAAAGCTACTGAGGTATTGACATTAGGATATTTTACACTTTGATCTACTTAGTTCAGTCCAGCAACATCGGTAACGTTTGTTTGGGTAAATAAATACCATAAAAGCTCCTGAGGTATTGACATTAGGATATTTACACTTTGATCTACTTAGTTCAGTCCAGCAACATCGGTAAGTTTGTTTGGGTAAATAAATACCATAAAAGCTCCTGAGGTATTGACATCAGGATGTTTACACTGTCGAAAGTTCTGATAGTACAGAGGGATAGCAGACCGAACTGCACCGATGTTTATCTAAAGTTGTTTCTCTAGATTTATCTGTAAGTTGGTATCGGAACATATTCTAATGTTCAGTGTAAACAGGAAGAACGAAACTGTCAAGAAGAAGCTTTTAAAGTTGGTATATTTAAATAACAATTGTTCCTATATTCCATACAATTCAAGCTCAGTTACCATATATAGCAATTTATTGTGGTGTGAGATATGTCATAAATTTATACTTAAAATTACTAATGAGCCTTGGGGATAGTTTATTTCCTTGAATTTTTAATGCAGTGTAAATATAGAATTGAGGTTTATTTATGTATTCAGTTTGAATAGTTTCCCAGAGTTTTTCTAAAACTTCAATTGTAAACCACTTTATTGAACGATTTACAAAATAAAGTTTTAAATAAAATCTTAAAATTCACCCTTGTTCCTACGTGTAGTGCTTGTTTTGTAGATTAATTTAACAGACTGTTTTTAATGAGTCGGCAAACCGGACGTTTACATTCTCTTTGTGGCACGAATTTTCACACGTACAGGACACATATAGAACCGTATAGGACAAGTACAGGTATATATATCCTTTCACACACGACCACGGCACGGAGCACTCGCCGTCCTGGAGAGCAGCCGGCCAGTGCCGTTGTAACCAGCCGGTACAGTAGCGTGTCTGCCCACACAGTGGCGCACAGGAATAAATGCACGTTGACACATGCACCCGGTTACAGTCGAATATGGGCACATTCAAGCGCAAGGCTTGGAATGCTGCATTTGGAACAATTTAAGAGAAATCATTAGAACTCTTTATGTATAAGAGACAGGAACATAATTTATTTTATTTTTAAATAAAATCGGCAGCATTATTTACGAAATGCAAGGCCCTGTTATGATTATAGCACAAGGCTTCATTGAATTCTTTGTAACACATAGACATGGCAATATCTTTGTGTCATGAATAAAAAAGTGCAAAAATAGGGCACACCTCTATTGTCAATGAACTTATAAATAAAATTTATAGTCATATAGCTTATAATAAGTTGGCAATCAAACACAAATTACTTCCAGAACCTAGGCAGAAAGGAAATCCTGTGTACTACAATTCTCTCTCTCTCTCTCTCTTTCTTTGAGAATTCACCAAAGCCCTTTGGTTTTAGCATTTCAGTGCATTTTTTTATATAAGTTTGAAGTTTGTTAAAGAAGAACGGACCAGTGAAATCAAGGTTTCTTTCGGAGAGCGATGACTAGAAGTGCGCAGGTCACTCCCGTGCCTAGTCGGATACTTCTGACTTACTCCAACAGATGGCGTACTTTTAGGACGGCTGATCGTCGACATTATTGATTAGTGGATGAATATTAAAGGGAATATGGGAAGATTTAGTGGTCGTAATACACCTGTGCATGATTTTAGAGGAGGTAAGCCATTAATGATGCGCACGACTCTTTTTTGGACCTAGAAAATCTTGGATGAATGCGGAGAACCATCCCAGACCTCACTTCCATGACTCATGCTGGAGAAAAACAGCCACACTATAGCATGAGTAACAAATTGCTATAAGTTGTTGCGATTTCCTAAGTGCGTAATGGATGCGACACAATCAACCTAAAAGATGAGATGCAATCCACTAAGATATCAACTATTATGCTTGTATTTTTTGGGTTTATCCCCATATATTGACTAGTTTTTAATTTTTGCGTGTTATTTATTCATTGAAATCTTAAGAAGAGGATAGTTTTCGTTTCCGATACGTTAGTACATTTTGTATAATATCCTTTTCCGTGTCGTAAACAGTAAAATAAAATGCGTAGCGCAATTATTTTAATTTCATTATCACAATAATTCGCATTTACACAATGTTCTGTAAAATAACACAAAACTTATGTGTTTGTTTCTGACGTGGCACGAATGGTGTTTCGAAAATAGTAAATTATACGGCATCTGTATTACAGATGTATAAATCTGTATCTGTATTACGTTACTAGGGATATCGTAATCAACAATCTTTATTTTTAACTGCATTATTACCTATTTTACATATTATAAAATAATATAAACTAATAGAATATTATTTATGATCTTGAAAAAAAAATGAGACTGAAATAAACAGAATTTGAATATATGCCTAAATAATATAATATAAATCTTGAAATGATGTGTGAACAGCCCACTCTTCCAATTCATCTTCTTATGGACAGTACTTATATTTTCATTCAACCTATCACGGCAGTGATTAGCATAGTTCTGGTAATTGTAAAACAAGGTGTAACTTGGTATTAACATTTTAAATCTATAAAATAAATAGCAAATATTAAACTTTACACTTAAACTTAGACTAAGTTATACAACGAAAATGTTCCGAACCCGAAAAACAAATATCTGGAAAAGGAGATAAAAACTCGAATTGGCGTAAATATCCTTTATCAAGCACTCCTTGATCGTCTTTCACTAGATGTAGTTAAACTTTACGAGAGGTTCTATAATTAAAAATACTGATCAAAGAATCTTGCTTTGATTATCTTATGATCATGTGATGGTTTTTAAGCCAAACAAAATGTATTTTGTCTAAAACATACTATATGACATTATCCAAATATAATTAAGGGATAGTTTGTCCATAGATGTAACAAAAGAATATACAGATTTCTTTTTTTGCTTTGTACCCGTATTCTTCATATATTTACATATAAATAAGTTTAAAGACTTTCTTCCAGTATTACAAAAAATAAATAATATAATTGTTTCACTTTAACGCCACTGTAAAACTCGTTGTACAGCGCACGCATTACTTTAACGAAAATGAAAATACTTAATATATCCTGAAACCTGGACGGGAATATAGTATAATACAAGTTTAAGATTTTAATTAATGTAAATAATGTATGAACTACAAGTAGTTTACAATAATAATAATAATAATAGTAATAATAATAATAATAGATTAAATGTTATTTTTATTTGTTGTATTTTTTATTTTATTTTTAAGAGGAGAGGTTGATCTCTGTGCTGCGCGTGGATCTTATCAAACAAACTGAGGGAGAGAGTTGATACAATCCAAGGACAAGTACTGATAAATAGTGCTAAGGTCACAAGACTGGGTTTGAACCTGAGCAATCTCTAACTCAAATCAATAACAATGAAACAGTCCTATACGATAACTGAAATTTGGTCGATCTCGATGACAAAGAGCAAACTTAGTTAACAATTTAAAAATTAATTACAGCTTAAAACAACTGTAGTCATACTTATACAACTTATAAATTACAGTTTTTGCTACTTTATTTTATCAGAATAATCTAGTAGGAACTTAATAATCCACTAATGTCTTTTTAATTGTGAATTATGTGTTTTCATCAGTAATAAACTAGTTTTAAATTAGCAAGACTTATAAAAATTTGGGTTTTTACTAGTCTTACCGAGATGAATAGAACTAAGTAGATAGTAATTTACGAATCTGTAGATAAATGTATTTCAATACTTATAATTCTGTAGATGTTATTGCAGTTCTGTCCTTTCGTACCATTAAAAATAGGTAGTTTAGTGTACGGGTGAAAACAGCAGTTGAGTGGCACCAAGGAAGAAATGACGGTTGTACGGAGACGTCGGTATCGTGAGTCACGCCAAGCTGCTGTCGGCTTTCACACCGATTGGTTTGTTGCGTGTCGCAGGTCAACAATGATGACAGAGCAATCTCCTATAATTATACACATGATTACAATATGTTCTGTGTACAAACATTTTGTGCGATAAAATAATTTGTATCGTTGCTGATAAGAATAATTAATAGATGGTTGGAATTATCAAACATATAAACTTCTGACCCGTATTAGTCAAATGTTTAGCACAGGGTAACATATGCAGGTGTTCTCAATTTAGTATAATCAAAGATTCTCTTTGTCAACAGCTCTCTTTGTTTTAGTCTAAATTACACATACTAATCAACCTAATTCGTATGCCAGTATCCCCCAATGATTTGTTTTTAAATCTGTGAAATTCATTATCTTCGTTTTTAAAGAAGTTTAACCAAAGGACGATGCATAAGGTATTTTGCTACAATTATTATCTTAGTGAAGTAAAGAATGGTAGGTAGTTTGATGACGTTATTAATATATAGTGACAATATAATTCAGAAGCTCACTTAGAGTTACACTAAATACGTTACTCGTGACATCTCAAGGAAATGAGTTTTCGATAAAAGTTTGACTTTTGTCAGAAAATTAAATGGTTTAAAGTAAAGAATTTTTGGGGAAAAAATAAATAGGAACTGGCTGTCCTGAAACGTATGTGACCAGATATTGTGAAGTCCGCTGAAGCTGGTGATGGCAATCTGACCATCATAAACGTTAACTATGTTCCTAAAACCTGAATTTTAGTGACTGCTGTATATCAAAATTTTAATTAGTTTAATTAAAAGTTTAACTCGTTTTGTGAACTAGTACCACGCAACTTGTACAATAATGTTATTTTTATTGAAACCAATGTGTCCCCTGCAATGGAGTTTACAATTACTAAATTATTATGTGACGTATAGGTAGTACCAAAGCTGTACTATTTAAAATTGCCCTAAGAATATGAAAAGAAACAGTAAAATAAAAAGCGGCCAGATTTTTTAATGTTTATTGTTTATTTATTGCGAGCCAAGACATAAGACTATATATATATATATATATATATATATATATATATATATATATATATATGTATAAATGACATATAAATATATATATATATATATATATATATATGTGTGTGTGTGTGTGTGTGTGTGTGTGTGTGTGTGTGTGTGTGTGTGTATAAATGACAAGTATTGTAATGGCTAGGATTGACAAATGTCTTATCCAATAACATGACAGTTTGGCATTAAATCGCATTAACATATCAGATGTATATAAACAACAATGAAATAATGGATTTAGTTAATAATAAAAATGTATATCATTAAATACTTTTTTAATGATTTATTTAGTTTCCTCGTATTAGCACGCAATAACTTAAGTGGTTTAACGTAATAAAGTGTATTTCAACACAAAAATTAAAAAAGAGCGTAGATTCCCCCATGAAAATATATTCATTTCAACTTTCACGTAATATATTTAACTTATCATTTTACAACACTTGTGGTTTCTGAATATTTCATAGATTTACAGTGTTAAGTTATAATAAAAAATTTATAACAAGAATTTATAGTACTTAAGTTCTTCCACTATCCAGGGTTTACGAACTCACAGGAAATTTTTTTCGAAATTTGTTCTTTGGTTCTAAATTTAAAAAATGTAATATAAAAACGGGTAACAAATGCTTAGCTTAACGTCTGTCTTGTCTCTTTCTATGTGTTTTTTAATTGAATACCTAGTAGAAATAAGAAAACATAATTTAACACAATTAATAATTTACTGTCTGAAATCAATAGGTAAAATTAATATAATATTTTAATATCACTTCATAATTGTTTCTGTTAGTTTACAATAACTGCCTTCATTTAATTTCCTATTTTGTTTTGAGACAGTGTTCTTTCACGGCTGACATTCAGTATCATGATTTCTTGTGAGCCGGAACTAATGTCTTCATGAACTCGAATTCATTGTTTTGATATCTCCATTGTAAACTTGGCTGCACTGCGTAGAGATCCCCAGATTCTAGTACACAGTGAGTCGTATGAACACTTGTAAATTCAGATAGAAATCGTGCCCATATATTTGTGTTTATTTAATAGAATGATTAGAATAGAATTAGAATATTTGTGTTTGATTTAAAATTCTTTTAAATATATACCAATCTGTAATGTATACTAGTTCTGCTATTTTATTAATTTTAATAATATGATATGTATCTATGACTAGAATAAATAATTAATATTAATTGGTTAACTAGTATATACACCATAGCAGGCAATATAAACATCTGAATTAGTTATATTTGTATACAGTGCTTAGATTCGTTGCATAATGGGTGGGTGATGCATGATTTCAATAAATACTGAAGCTTTATTGTTTAAAATACAGGAAGAACATAATTTTTTGAATAAATATATTGAAACTTTTTTGAGTTTGGCTCCCGAGATATTGAGAGTCAACTGTGTGGAACACTGGAATGACTTCGCCTGTCACAGTGAAAGTTTATCTAAATAAATCAGCTGATCAGTAGCGACGATAATAAAATATTTATGGTACATTGGATGTCTTTGACGGTCTTCGTAAAATATATTCCTGAATGTATTTCTCTCAAGAAACACAATACTTTACTAATTCAAAGCTGTAGTAACATTTATTTTCGTTATACGTTATAAAACAAACATTCATTCAATACGATATGTTTGCAGAGTTAGGTAGTTAGATTAATTAGGTACATTTGTACTATTTCTAAATATTTTGGTATTATATTTTGAAATTACTTTTCGAGTGGATTATATACAGCCCTTCTATTTTCGCTTTTCAATTACAAAAACAATTATCTACTAACCACTCCTCTAAACAATTACCAAATCTGTAATTACTATAAAACTCAATGTTTACTACAACATGCGTTGTAATATAAATTTAGCCAGACAATAACTTAATCGTCACAATTTCTCTTATGTGACTGCGGCAGATGCCACAGTGCGCGTCGTCTGTCGTTTGCTACTTAAGATGCTTTACTGCCTACACAGCAGCAGTGAAGGTATTAACTTCATTTATTATGCTATACAGTTATGCATTAGGTTAAATGAACTTTTGACTTCTGAAATGTTTACACAATTGCAAGGATGTTAAGTTTACCTCACAGTTCAAAAGAACCTGGTTATTACTTGTAGAAAACAAGATAAGATTAAAATCTAATATCAACCAAATAGTTCAATTATGCTTCAGTATTACGCTAGGTTATCATTAATTATTGGAAGTGATTAATACTGACATCCATCCTTTTTAATTTCCCTTGAACCGAACTTTTCTCACACATACGTGACAATCTTATTCTGCATCAAACCAGAATAACTATAGTTAATTTTAATTTACTGACATCTTTTAAGATGTGTTGGTAATAGAATCCTTGCTATGATTTCAATCTAAAAATAGATCGTCGGAAATATGTATTGATAAAACAGTGGGCCTTATTAAAACTTTGAAGCACACTGGCTCCATAAATGAACTGAAGTGGAATAGACTCAGGAACAAAAACATAGAGTAGTTTATACCGGTTACTTCCCAGAATGTAGCTTATATTACGTTCAGTGCTTATACTATTACAGTGTGTGTTTTGTGTTCAAACTAGTACTGAAGTATAGATCTCAGTGATTGTGGGCTCATCCTTCTTTACAAAAATTGTGCTCTACACTATGGCCATTAAAATTGTACGGTTTAGGTAGTATCCTTTAAGCTGGTGTGTTACCTTTGACAGGTTTAAAACAATAATGAATAAATTGTAAATATTGGCCATCACTTTTGGATATTAGATTGGCAATTCTTTGAGCGATACCGTCAATAATATTCATTGCAGAATTCACTAAACATTTTTGCACTGCGAATTTAGTGATTTCAGCACTGTATTTGGCGCTACTATTTCCGTACGTTAAATATTATAGCTTATAACTTATTTTAAATAGTGCTCAAAATATCTGCGCCTCATACAACGACTTAGTGAAAACGTCTATAATTAGGAAAATATATGTCAATTTATAACTCATAAAGTCACTTCTTAGTTTTTACCTTAAGATAGGTATTGATCGCCAAGATAGTTTAGTAGAAAAAAATCACAGAAAATGGATAGATATCAAATGATAATATATTTTTCAGGGTTTAAGCACCTTAACTTTAAACATTTTAAATAAAGCATATATCTGTAGCACCATACGTGACATCAGCAACAACTACTACCCCTGCCAGATTCTTGATTGGAGCAGCACACACAACAACAATATGCTCACGATCAGCCAGAATAGGAGAGTGTACTAAACAAATCTGATTAATATATCAAGCAACTTGTTTCGAAATAGCTTTATCCTTCATACCAAACGCGATTTCTTCCATTTCAGTTTAGAAACTGTCCGTTAAATGTCTGCTTTCATCTCATCAAGCTATTTTTATGTATACTCGTGAACATCCGTTATGTTGAAGTAGCTGCTATTTGTGAGGTCAACCAGTTCTACGGGAACTAAAGTAAAACGAAGGAAACCAAATAGGATGAGAGTTGACGGAGAGCACCTAAATATCCTGAATGGCACTTACAGATTTATAAGATAATCTTATATACTAACAAATGTACCGACAAATACAAGAGCTACTAACAGCATAACCAGGATATCCAAGGTTTATATATTTTGGTAAAAGATACATTTTCATACACCCATAAGAGATTTGAACATGTAAAAAAAACTCATGCGGCCTAACCATCCCAACGTATACAACATAATTTTATGGTGACAAATCGTATAGACTAATTATTTAAACACTATTATGAAACCCAAGTTGTGGAATAAAGTTCTGAATTTATCAATTATTTTTAAAAGATTTCATCTGTAAATGTACAATTTTTTCTACAATTACAATTAGTTCTACTTATAAAATAATGAGTTTTATGATGCTGGATGTCCATCCATGTAACTTGAATGAGCGTTGTTATAGTCTATCACTCAGTAGGATAAATCAGTTTGTCTTTTGTTTGCCGGCGGATCTAAAGTCTTCTTTACCGTATAACTGACTGTTCTTCTATCTGTAGATAATAAAATGAGATTTAGACTTGACATTTTCCTTTGGACCACAGCGAAGTCTGTTACGTCACATTTGGTGAGTACTGCACGTACCTGGTAACTATAAATATTAATTGACATTTATGTATTACTGCTATCCATACCGAAGTTATTAATCTATCGATAGTCTGAACAATTGGTCAAGGAAGAAAGCGAGTGCCCAATTAACTTCTGGCGTGGTATATTCTTAGATATGTAGGTGTATGCTTAAAAGCAGGTAGAATTTGTTATATTTAATATATAATTCAATATAATTATTTTTTCAATAATTGAAACAAATATCTCATGAATCACAGTAGTTTAAAATGCAAATGAGGTAGAATAATTTTATAAATAAGGTAGACCTTGAACATGTGTTAATTTTTAGTTACAATAATTTTGTGCTAATTGAATTGTAAAGATAAACAATTATTCGCCTTTCAAAGTTTAGTAATATTAAATGTGTTTTTTATTGTAATACGTTTTTGGTTTATTAATCGTATGTTCTCTTATATTCTTTTGAGTCAATTAAGACATAATGAAATATAATTAATGTTCTTAATGAATTGTCTGCACAACCACTATTTATAAATATAAATAATTGAATACAAAGCCTATCCTCAAACAACGACGAAACGTTTCTGTTTGGTTAGGACCATTTAAAAACAAGTATTCTCTTACATTTCAGTTTAGAATAAAGTAACGTTGTGTGTTTCTGTGAGACTCCAAAGAAACCTGTTATGAACATTAACGAGAAGCTCCAAATATCATGAGTTTAATATCCTGCTGCTCCCCGTTATTAAATCTTTACTGTGCCGATGTATCACTCAAAGCTTTCTCTTCTGATATTGTCCGCTATTACATCGAGTTCAGTTTGTAGGTGCAAAGCAAGGGTTCTTACTTCACCTTTCCACACAATATATTCTGATAGAAACTTCAAAAAACATTAACAAGTTTGAATTAGGCAGAGGCGATACTTAGACTTGTTCCCACAAAACATATCTATAAACTACTTCAAAATGGCAGGAGTATCATAAATTGTGTTTATATTTATTATTGTTTGAGAATAAGGCTAAAACAATATGTTATAAGGTCCATCGATTCAGAAATATTTCAATATCGGTTAACTGCTAATATTAAACAGCTGGATAGTTATTGCACTGCAGGTTTAGAATATCAGCTAAACTGATATACTTGGAAAACAGTCGTAATGTATGGATAGCTGACGGATAGATTACATTTCTTAGGATATATTACAAATATGTAAGTAAACATTTATTAATGGAAATGTCTGTAAAAAATCATTAGTATAAGGTGAAACTTATAAATTATTAATTTAAAATGTATTTATAATTTACAAAAAACCAGTGAATGCATAAATATTACAGTTTAGAGAATATAATCCACAGAACATGGTTTCAATAAAAGTATTTTTGTGGAGCGTTAGGAAATCTCCTTTTATGTCAACAAAATCTAGGGCACACTACTGCAGCATGTACGGGGATTGAGGGTTTTGGAGTGCATCTCAGCCAAACACTTTCTATCGATCATCATATATACATCATATGTAGCAGAGCCAATAGCTGTAGGTTGCTCACACTAGTCGTAATTTTTTTATAATTTTTTTGCCAACCTTTTCCTTAAAGGTAGTATTGGAAACAATTTTTGAGTACCAATAAAACACAATTTATCTGCAACGTACCATAATATTTTCAAGAAAATCTTGAATAATATAATTTACACATGGATTATTTTGGGCTAGAGTGGAGGAATATTGTCAGTAGAATCCCTAAAAAAAGCACTTATGACTTATGCTATAATATGATGGAATGTATCATTGCAATTAAAGTAACATTAAAAATATTATGTAAAAAGGCATTGGATACTAGTAATAATTTATAGTTAATGCAAAGTTAACTTAATGCAGTTATAAATCTAAACGTGAATTACTATATTACTCAAAGAAGACGATTTAAACCTAAACTTAGATTACCCTACATATAATAAATGAGCATCGTAAAGCACAAAGTTTAGCTAGAAGGGAAGTTCTTTGACTATTATGGTCCAGTAGTGTGTGTTTATTTAGTTCCTTAACAGTTGTCAGCACTGATTGTAGGATTGCCAACTATCTCCTGCAATATAAAGTGAAAAGTTCTCGCAGTTCCAAGTTATCATTTCATGAAATAATTGTTGCTGCAGCGATGCAATCTAATTACTGAAACCTTACATCGCCGCTCGCACACCCACAGCAAACCATCAGGGAAGCGCGCGCCCATGGTGGCGAACGGGATGCCGTATCAAAACTAACTAGGGTGAAAATAAGAACAACCGTGGTCAGTATAACTCAGGTTCATTCACTAAGACAACATAACACAGGCCTATCCAGTCAATATAAAAAGGTAAATAATTATACTATAAATAAAAAAAAATAAAAGTGCCTGCAGTTTGTATATACCTCGAACAATTCTTGTCAGGTGCACCTGCATACAAAAATTGGAAACGCCATAATTTAGAAACAAGAAATGCCAATTCCACCCGGTAATCCCTTCGCTAAGGGCGGCTCCTAATGAAATCCAAGAAATAACTAAATAATATCTAAAACTAACGTTAAAATTAAATAACAAAATATAAACCATATAAATGGCAACAATAACAATAACAAATAAATAAAGAATATGAGCAGGGTATCACAGATGTTGACTAGCAGTAATGTCCATCATGGGTGGCCGTCCTTCAGCAGAGCGCAAAAGAGAAGGTTCTCTGCGACCACGCATGATGGAGAGATGACAGGAGAAAAACAGCTCATCTCTTGGACCCTGAAACCAGGTTTTCAGCCTAGTACCCTTTTAAAGTTAATAATTATTAATAAATAGTTGCCAAACAATTATAGATTTTAATAAAATAAAGTTGCCAAAAATTATCTATCAAGAATTTTTAAGTTAAGTAAATTACCAAAATTTCAAAATATCACAGACCAATCAATTACTGATAAAAATTAAAATAAACCTTAATATAGAAGCTGGTAACATTAGAAAACAATAAATAAACAAGATATTCCATTTAAAAGACTAAAACAATAAGTTATAAGAAATTTATTCGAGAGGTATACGCAGTAGCCTACCATACGTAACAATTTGGTTAAAACATTTTTAAAACAGGCATTTATTGACAGAATAGCTCAAAATTGGTGAAAAGCAGGGAAGGGCATCCTGCACTTAAATAAAAATTCCCAACTCAAAACAACAACCCCAAAGAAAGTTAGTATGAAAATCCCCTCTGTCACAGAACAAAAATTAAGCGTTTTTAACTCTTGTAAAAAAAAAAAAATTTAATGATTAGGAAAAAAACTGATGGCCAAAAGTAGCAGCCTAATAAACAGGAATCTAAATTTAAAATTTGATGGCAGAAGGCCTTAAATTAACCAAGTAGGCTATAAGGGGGAGAGTTATGGGCTAAAAGACCCGAAGAACGTTACATCTCTCAGAAAGGCTTAAATTTAGCAAAAATGAACCTTCAGCAGTCTCTCTGGGTTTGTTTACAAAAACTACATAACAAGTGACACATTACAAACAATATTGGCTGCAGAATAAAAAAAGAACTGTAACATAAGCCTAGGACTGGTCCTCACTGAGAGACAGAAAAATAATTTAAGCTGAATAGAAAGGGTGAAAACTAATAAAAGTGTAAGAGAATTAATTTGAAAGCCAATTTAAAAATTTAGTTAACAGCCAGAAGGTACTAAAATTTAATAAAAAGGCAAAGCTACAATTTGGAAAACCATGTGCTCTTAACCTTCACAGTTTGAAAAATACAAATTAATCACTAAATATTTAAAAGAAAGCAAAACTTACTCATCAGTGAGTGGGCCGTAAACCTAGCCGCACATGTTAGAAGGAATCAGCTCAGCAAATCTAACAAAATACTAAAATAAACCAAAATTTTAAACAGGAGACTACTCCTAACTAGTACATTAACAGCTCAGAGTTTTTACGCCACTCTGCCGGAAAGGCCAAACGCCTTCAAAATCAAGTCGCCTCTGCCAGCCAATAAACCACACACACACTATATAAAACACACATGAGCCGGGAGATATAGGTATTGAACCGGCTCAGACTCCCCCCCCAAAAGGAGGAACTCCCCTCTGTTAATTTCTTCAAAAAGAAGAACCGAACGAAATGCCTCTCCCCCCAAAGGTTGAAGAATTATAAACCGGAAACCCTGAAGTATGCAGAAGGGAAAAACCAAGAAAATCCAGTTGGAGGCAAGAAATCCCTCCAAGAGTACGTGGGTAACAAAGAAGAAAACAGGAACCTTGATCAGGAAGAAGGAGCAGAGGTGAATCAGGCCTCTGGACCTAAAACCCTTCCGCACAGACTAAAGAGAAATCACGGATGACTCCGGCAAGGCTTCAGATGGATATGTGCGCCTTCCTGAAAATCTTCTCGGACTGAGGATCTCCCAGTCGGGCAGTCACCGGAGTCAGAAACTTCAAGATGCGTGGTGGGGACCAGTCCACCTGTAGCAAAGTTTAGCAGCTCTTTTGTCCACAGCCGAACTGACTGGTGAGCCTTGCAGTAAACTAGATCCCCCACCTGGAAGGGATTGGCAATACGACCTCGGTTGTACTTCCTCCTTACTAACTCCCTAGCCCGAATGAGATTCCGCCTGGCTGCCTCCCAAGTGGCTTTCACATCGGGAGTACCAGGAGGTGGCAGAAGATCGCTAATTTTCCAAAGGTTTCGCCAAAGGGTTGTTTGGCGGAAAGCCAAATAATAACTCGAAAGGTACCGCCTTGTGACTTTCATGCTGGGCCGTATTAAAGGCAAATTGGATCCAAGTAGTTGTTGATCCCAGGTGGTCTGATTTTTTCCGCATGAAAGGCAATGAGAGCAGATCGAAGATTGCGATTAAACCGTTCGGCGTGAGAAGGCTGAGGATAGAAAGGGGAAGTAGTCACATGGCGGATTCCATGCCCCAAAGCACATTCTTTTAAAGATATTAGAGACAAATTGTGAAACATTATCGGAAACTAAGGTGGCGGGGATTCCAAAGTGTTGAAAAAAAATGGGTTACGAAGTGCTTGCAACCGTGAGCTGCGCGGTAGCACTCCGCAATGGGAACAACCAAACAAACTTGGAGAAGGCATCCACACAAACAAGTAAGGAACTTATTTCCGGACTTGCTAACGCGGAGAGGCCCAACATAGTCAATGAAAACCTTCTCCAAAGGTTTTTTTCCGCCACCATCAGATGACAAAAGACCCAACTTTGGTATTTTGAGCGGGTTTGCTTAGCGAGCACAGTTCACAAGAACGTACTCGAGCTGCAATATCCCGGTCCATACCTTTCCAGATGAACTGATCCCTAATCTTCGCGATGGTCTTATGAATTCCTAGATGTCCACCCACAGGAGAAGAATGAAAATACTGAAAGACCATCGGTACAAGAAAGCTTGGCAGCACTAACTTAGGTTTTCTCCACTGCTTGTCATGGCAGCATAGAGCACCTCGGTACAGAAAATAAGGAGGGTGGGCACCTCCGTTTTTAAGCTCATTGATGATAGCAGTCAGCTCGGGATCCTTAAGTTGGTGTGGAACAATGTCCGAAAATGCAGAGGAAAGTCCTAGGAGCACGCCCACAACATGGCGGCTCTGATAAATTCTGGTGGTCGTTGGGTAAGTGAATACATGCGTGACAGAGTGTCCGCTATGATATTTTGGGTGCCTCGCACGTGCTGCACTGTGAACTTAAGGGCAGAAATTTGGACTACCCAGCGACCAATCTTCCCGAGCTGACGGGGTGGGCAAGGAGCCAAGAAAGTGCCTGGTTGTCGGTTTCCAACAAAAATTCTTTATGTTCTAGGTAACGCCTGAACTTGTTAATTCCAAACACGACAGCCAAACATTCCAGCTCATAAACAGAACAACTCTTCTCTCACAAGGGGTTAACGTGCGTGAAGCATAAGCTATGGGCTGCCGATACCAATCTACTTCTTGGGATAAAACAGCAGCAACGGCTAAGGAGGAAGCATCAGTTTGGCAAAGACGAACCTAACGACTGAAATCAGGCATAGCCAAGACTGGAGGCTGCATCACTGCCTCTTTCAGCTGCTCAAAGCAGTCTGTTGCGCTTCACCCCACTCAAACTTGGCACCCTTTTTCCTAAGAGAGTTCAGAGGGGCTGCCACTTTCAGCAACATTGGGGATGAAACGACGATAAAAATTTATCATTCCCACAAAACGGGCAATCCCCTTGGCATCCTTAGGAGGAGGAAACTCCCTGATTGCCTGGTTCTCTCTCTGGATCAATACAAACACCTCGAGAAGAGACAAGATGACCCAGAAACGATAATTTCAGGCTGAGCAAAACTCACCTTTTCAGGATTGACGGTAAGGCCAGACTCTCGCAGCCTAGTTAGAAGAACTTCCTCCAGATGAGTCAAGTGCTCCTCATAACTCTCACTGTAACACAAGCAGGTCATCCAGATAGTTGAACACGAACTTAAATTTGACATCATGAAAGATAGAATCCAGGAGTCTGGTGAGTGTTTGGGCCCCCACAGCCAAGCCCATTGGCACTCGGGTGAACTGGTACAAATTCCAAGGCACACAAAAGGCAGTGAGAGGTCGAGACTCGTGTTTTAGAGGAATCTGATGGTATGCCTGATTAAGATCAAAAATGGAGAAATACTTGGCTTTACCAAACCAGTCGAAAGCAGAAATGCAAATCGGGGAGAGGCACGGAGTCAATTTCTATCTGAGCATTGAGCTTTCGATAATCCAGGACCAATCTGGACTTCCCATTAGGTTTCGGCACTAGACACGCTGGACTGGAAAAATTTGAGCAAGACGGCTCGATTACCCCCACTCTTAAGTAAATCATCGATCATATTTCTCAGAATTTTCCATCTTGGGCGGAGCAAGCTTATATGGATGGGAACGTACAGGACGGGTGTCTGTAAGACGAATCTCGTATTCCAAGAGATTGGTCGTGCCCAGTTTGTCAGTTAGGACTTCAGGAAAACTGGAACAAATCTGCCTTATGTCCTCAGCCTCCTTCGGCGTAAGATGTCCTAGTTGGTCAGGAGGAGTCAAGCTCTTATCTTCCATCTCTAAGGCAGCAGTCCCACGAGTCTCAACATCTGAAAAGGGAACGAGCACCCGCCTGGCGAAAGCAAAGAAAACATGACTGGAGGCCAAATCCAAAATCATGCCAGTTTTTCCGATAAAATCTGCTCCCAAGATGAAAGGAAAAGTCAGGTCCTTAGCCACCAAAAAGCTCCAATCCCAAGAGAAATAATTAATTTGATGTGAATCTGAATCTGGGCACTACAGATAATAGTAAAAGGTGTGCGTGAAGCAGTCCAGCAGATAAGGTGAACTAGGCTCAACCTGCCGTATTAGCCCAGAGGATTTTAGATCTTCAAAAAACGACAAAGAAATCAGGCTGCGTGCTGACCCAGAATCAACCAGGGCCTTCTGCACCACATTCCCCACAAGCACATCCAGTTGTGGGCAGGTTGAGCGGGCAGCCCTTACTCCCTGCGCAGCCAGCGCAGCAACCTCCCCTCTCGGCCAACGATGATAACTGTCCCCAAGTCTATTTCTTTCTGTTTTCTTTCTGTTCTGTATTAAACCAGCTACCCTTTTACCATCAAAATTAGGTACATTTTTTGCCCTCAAAATTACCTTTACGGCACGAGTCGGGCTTACTCGTCCGCAAGCTTACTAGTTTTTTTTTTTATTAAGTGGACAAAACGGTCTAATATGTCCCACTTGCTTGCAGCCATAACAGGTAGGAGGCTGCCTACGGGAAGGAGCAGCTGCTGGCTCAGACTGCACCGGAGCATGGACCGGCCCCGGAGGCAAGTGAGGAAGATGCCTCGACATGGCCTCCCTTTGATCATCCGCATCCTGAACCCCTCTAGAGATGATGGAGAGGCGGTCCAAATCCGCAAAAGATGCGGGACGGCTACAAAAAATCAAACGGGAGCGTTCTTCAGGTTTAATGCCCTCCAAAAATAAGGCTCACCAACTCTGTTTCGCTCAAGCTCAAGTGCAACACACCCGGGCTACATCCCGTATCTCCCCGACAAAATGGCTCAACGTCTCGTCTGGTGCCTGAGGACGGTAAACGCGTTCCACCCGCAAGCGCTCCCTAACCCGAGCAGGTACAAAGAACTCCAAGATCTCGGCGTGGAACTGGTCAAAAAGTGGCACCTCTCTTAAGGCAGTCTAGAAGGCGATCAAAAAGCGGCCTTAAGGAAAACTGCGCTAAAATCTGCATAAGCATGGCATCTGTCATACCAGGAAATTCTTTTAGCTTAAAAACTTCCAGAAGGAAATGGATAAGTAAATTAGTGTCAAGCCCATCAACTCTGGGGAAGTGTTGTAAAACACTCCCCAAAGGATGGGGCAGTTTGCCAAAACTGGAAAAAGAAGGCACAACTATAGGTGATGCCTCACCAGCCGCTTCAGGAGGGCCACTACCCATCGGAGACATAGTAACTCTGGGAGGCTCGAAAGAAAGAGCCGGTGGATGGTTAGCAAAAGTAATGGTAGTGGGGACCTCCGTGGGAGTGACAGCGGTAAATAGTACCACCTTTCTCTTTCACCGAGCGCACCTCACTCAAACCATCTAAGGCTTGTTTTAATTTGTTACTGGGCCGAAAAAGCCCAACTTTTAATATCAGAGTCCTAAACTAGGAGCTGACATAAGTAAAACTATTCTGTCACGCCAATGTAAAAGCTGAGATGCCAATCTAGCCTTTGCTGACCCGGACATGGGAAGTGACTCAAAATTAATGTCGTCTTCTAACTCTTCCATTCGGGTTTTACAAAACTCAAATTCAGTATTAATTTGGAACTCTGCATTCCAGCTGCGGTCCAACGCTATACAAGCCCGTAATTGAGCTCTTAATGCCTTCACATCCTCCCTCGGGGCTTCTGTCCTCTCTCGCCAGGACCTCAAAAACCAACTCGGGCTTTGCGCAGATGTTCAGGCACCAGGGAAAACGCCATACCAAACAATTAAGACAAAATAAATACAACAAAGCGTACGCAACAATTACTTAGTAAACTAAGTGGACTCAACTCACAAAGGGCTTACACTGACGAGGTCCAAGTGAAGAACTTAATACCTGCTACCTAATAGAAGGATACCCTGCAAATATACACTAACCACAACCTACAAACACAGAAGCAATAAATATAACAAACAACACATTGATAGGGGAGAAGTAGAGTACAGTTAGGTAAATTTAGCGGTTAAGCAATTTAGAGTCCCCCTGCTCCCTGCAAAGGGTAAGTCTGCAGGAAGCAAGACACTAAACCAATTCCACCCGGTATCCTGTGCTAGGACGAGCTCCTAATAAAAAAAAAATGTGTACTCTAACCTCCCCCTACCTAACACTAACCTACACCAACAAACAAAACCAGAACTGAGAGACAGCTGAGAGAACAAAAACCACGCTCTGCTACCATTGAAACCTTACATCGCCGCTCGCACACCCACAGCAAACCATCAGGGAAGCGCGCCGCCCATGGTGGCGAACGGGAAGCCGGATCAAAATTAACTAGGTGAAAATAAGAACACCGTGGTCAGTATACTCAGGTTCATTTCACTAAGACAACATAACATAGGCCAATCCAGTCAATATAAAAAGGTATATAATTAATACTATAAATAAAAAAAAAATAAATGTGCCTGCAGTTGTATATACCTCGAAACAATTCTTGTCAGGTGCACCTGCATACAAAAATTGGGAAACGCCATAATTTGAAACAAGAAATGCCAATTCCACCCGGTATCCTTCGGCTAAGGGCGGGCTCCTAATGAAATCCAAGAAATAACTAAATAATATCTAAAACTAACTTAAAATTAAATAACAAAATATAAACTATATAAATGGCAACAATAACAATAACAAATAAATAAAGAATATGAGCAGGGTATCACAGATGTTGACTAGCAGTAATGTCCATCATGGTGCCGTCCTTCAGCAGAGCGCAAAAGAGAAGGTTCTCTGCGACCACGCATGATGGAGAGATGACAGGAGAAAAACAGCTCATCTCTTGGACCCTGAAACCAGGTTTCAGCCTAGTACCCTTTTAAAGTTAATAATTATTAATAAATAGTTGCCAAACAATATAGATTTTTAATAAAAGTAAAGTTGCCAAAAATTATCTATCAAGAATTTTAAGTTAAGTAAATTAACCAAAATTTCAAAATATCACAGACCAATCAATTACTGATAAAAATTAAAATAAACCTTAATATAGAAGCTGGTAACATTAGAAAACAATAAATAAACAAGATATTCCATTTAAAAGACTAAAACAATAAGTTATAAGAAATTTTATTCGAGGTATACGCAGTAGCCTACCATACGTAACAATTTGGTTAAAAACATTTTTAAAAACAGGCATTTATTGACAGAATAGGCTCAAAATTGGTGAAAGCAGCAGGGAAGGGCATCCTGCACTTAAAAATAAAATTCCCAACTCAAAACAACAACCCCAAAGAAAGTTAGTATGAAAATCCCCTCTGTCACAGAACAAAAAATTAAGCGTTTTACTCTTGGTAAAAAAAAAATTTAATGATTAGGAAAAAAAACTGATGGCCAAAAGTAGCAGCCTAATAACAGGAATCTAAATTTAAAATTTGATGGCAGAAGGCCTTAAATTTAACCAAGTAGGCTATAAGGGGAGTTATGGGCTAAAAGACCCGAAGAACGTTACATCTCTCAGAAAGGCTTTTAAATTTAGCAAAAATGAACCTTCAGCAGTCTCTCTGGGTTTGTTTACAAAAACTACATAACAAGTGACACATTACAAACAATATTGGCTGCAGAATAAAAAAGAACTGTAAACATAAGCCTAGGACTGGTCCCTCACTGAGAGACAGAAAAATAATTTAAGCTGAATAGAAAGGGTGAAAACTAATAAAAGTGTAAGAGAATTAATTTGAAAGCCAATTTAAAATTTAGTTAACAGCCAGAAGTAACTAAAATTTAATAAAAGGCAAAGCTACAATTTGGAAAACCATGTGCTCTTAACCTTCACAGTTTTTGAAAAATAAAATTAATCACTAAATATTAAAAGAAAGCAAAACTTACTCATCAGTGAGGGGCCGTAAACCTAGCCGCACATGTTAGAAGGAATCAGCTCAGCAAATCTAACAAAATACTAAAAATAAACCAAAATTTTAAACAGGAGCTACTCCTAACTAGTACACTACAGCTCAGAGTTTTTACGCCACTCTGCCGGAAAAGGCCAAACGCCTTCAAAATCAGTCGCCTCTGCAGCCAATAAACCACACACACACTATATAAAACACACATGAGCCGGGGAGATATAGGTATTGAACCGGCTCATTACATTACTGCCTACATCTACTGATAAACGTACGCTCTAATTGTAGTTTTATTATTACTGTTCTTATTTCCCCGGAAACAACCCCATCAAAATATTATATACCTATATATATATACATAAAACACTTCCTCCACCGGGCTAAATGAATGTTAATTGATGTTGTATTTTTTTCGGATAGTTAGGCGACATATGTTAACATGCTACATATTTGAATTTCTTATGGATGTATTGAATTTCTTTACACGTAGCTACCCTTAAGATCAATTAAAATGTATTCGTAAATTCTCTACCAAACTCCGTTGAGTGACACGCATCATCCTGAATCTCAGTGTCCTTCTTACTAAGATGAAGCTTCATGAACAATTTCAAGTCGTTAGGTCAGTCATTTTCTAGATATTGTGTGGACAGACATAAATATTAATAGACAGACAGACACAGAAATGATAGACTTCGCTAAATCTCAGCCAGTTCGCTATTAATAGATATTTAAATTGTTCGAATTTTGTCATATCTTATGTACTATTGAATTATTAAAATATACAACCTTGAATTTATATTTTATTTGTTAACTTTTAATTTACCCAGAAAATATTAATTTTTAAGAAAAAGTTGCAGTTTAATGTCAGAAAAAGGGAAGTTTTCTTTATTACCCTATGTAACAATAAGAGTAAGACGTATAAATTATACTGCTAAGGACTCTGTAGGAACTTAGTACCTCTAGAATGGTACAATCGAAATGTTTAGTGTCTGTTGACTAATAAACAAAATTTTTACCTTATAGAACAACTAATATAAGACCGCAGAACGCAGGAGTATATAACACCTCTTACACGAGTGACGTAGTATATCTCATTAAAAGTTGGATTGAAGAAGTTGACACGGCTCTTGCAGCAAAAGGTATTGAGTTATCAACAATCTAAGTACGTTTGTTAACAATTTTTGACACCTATGAACTTTATTATATACACAGTCGTTTTGCTGCAAAACTCTATTTGCCTAAAAAGAGGGTAAAATAATATTCGACAGCTAATTTGATATTCAGTACGTAAGTCTTGTTTAAAAACATAATAAATGTGATGTAACAGTACTACCACCTGTACATACATGTAAAATGTGGTGAACACAAGAATTTACACCAATTATAGATAAGGATATAATAATACTATACAAATTCAACAAGAAATTTGAAAAAATAAACTATTCTGATCAAAAAAGACTGATTACAAACAGTAGTTAAGAAAACATAACAATTTATTAACCATACAAAGAGCATGCCGTTATCCAAATTTAATACATTTGTGATAGCTCTCTAAATCGCTAAAATAAAATTCTGATTTTGTTCAAAAACTATTTTTATAATACCGATTCCAACTTACTAGATCTGAAATGTCAGTTGTGTGGAAAATTGAAGATTATTTGAAGATAAAAGAAGGGACACTATCATATTCTATCCATTACCGATAAGACCACATAACTACATATGGTTAGTGTGAATTATACATCAAAACCTGTAAAGGTAAATTAGGTGTACGGTCACTTTTTCCGGAGAAGGTGAGTGGACTTAATTCTAACAAATTTAAAATTACACTAGGTTGTCTGTTTTTTTTATATTTTGTTTACGTAACTAAAATATCATTTTATATTAAGTTATATGAAAAGATTTATAATTATCTTATATCCTAAACAATAAAGTTACCATTTTAAGTGTTACATGTTGTAGACATTTTCATATTATTTTACTAAAACACTTCACGTGATAAGTAGTTTTAATCTACCACTACCTATCATTTCTTCGTACATTTGTTCCAAGTGCTGTATAGTCTGTGATTTTTAATCCAATAATTTACTTCTATTGGTTAGAAGAAAATATAGACAATTGCATCGGAGAGTAACAGAAATACACAAATGCTGATTAAATTGAGATTCCTGTTCTTACTACTAAACTAATACAAGTATTTAAGGCTTTAATTCAGTGTTTCAGTAAGGCTCTAAAATCCAGTAAAATAATTTTTAAATGTGACGTATGGCATTGTAGGTAAACACTTGTTTCACTTGAAAAATGTTTATGTCTGCTTTTTCTACAACTCTCTAAAATGGTTTTATAATACATCTAGACCGTGTCAACATCGAAATTCCCCTTAAAATATGCAATTTTTCGAAGGATACACACATTCGTCACATACTTTACAGTTGCAAAACACTGTTTTATTTATGACTCATTCGTCTTTCTGCATTCATTTTCCAAATTTTTGCTTGAATAGTGAAAGATACTTTAGTCAATTTATAATATTACGGTAGTGCAAGTTTATTTATAAACCAGTTTTTCTAAATATGTTTGGATTTTAAAATATACTACGCTTCTTACTTTAAAATTAATCACACTAGTTCTTTATAACTTACACACCTGGAAGTATCTCTTTGCCTATGCACTGTTATATTTACACTGCAATTTTCACACCCTTCTGATATACCAAAATGTATATATTGATGTCTATCACTGAAGTTAAATGCCCCTTTCTATTACTCGGCCTGACTTCTCTATTGTGCAATCTTCACGTTATTTCTCCCTTACCTTTATTTTACGAGAATGGTTAGAATATATCAACTACTTTTCTTTCATACTTAGAAACACAGGGATGTCGCTAAGTTCATTAATGAATTGATATATTTTACCTGCCCTGTTACATTTATTTCTATAGGAAACTATTGACTTGTCCAAATAGAAATTCTTAGAATTCGTACAACTTTTTATGTTATTATAAACGTTTCTAATATACAGGTCCTTTGCTTTGTTGTTATTTTAATTCTATGTAAGAAAGGAAAAAATTAGTATTATTTAACTGTCGCCCTACAAACGGTTATTTGTTGTTTTCTCGATGATTTCTTATCTCTTCTTATATTATTTACATTTTTGGATACCCTGTGACAGACAGCCTGCACCGCATTGTCCTTTGATTTTACACATTTAATTGTAAGTGGCAAGTTAGGTGCTATAAGCTTTATTTCGATAGCTTTCCTAGTTTTCTGAGTAAATAGTCTCCCATCAATGTAGATCCGAAGTTTACATACTCAATTGTTGCTACATATATAAATTTAAATGAGATTTTGTTTATATTACCACGGAAACTGCAAAGATATGGATTACAAGAAGTACAAAGTATTACTGCACAATTTCGGATTAAATGAGTTAAACACCAAAATAATAAGTAAAACCTACTTTTTAAATAAAAATAATGTAAAAATATTTTAAATCAAAGAGTTGTACCGTAGTTGTAATTATTTATGCTGAATCGCGGTAGGAAGTAGGCTCTTTTGTTAACTAGACGCGGTGCGTGGACATTGTTTGTTGGTTCGAGACAAGACATCAGCTGATCGAGATGACTACGGTGATACGTTCCGAGCCTGGTACCCGGAGAGAGGGGGACCAGTCTTGAAGTTTCGACGGCAGGGTCTAGACATCAGTATAGAAGCAGTATTTCTTCCTCTAATCCTATAGTTTGGGATCTAGAGTAATTCTTTTAATCGGGTGTACATTCAAATCAAGTTTTAATTTTCTTTAGTGCGTTTTTAGTTTCCTATCACCCTCCATAGTCTTCAAAGTAGTAAGTCTCGTACCAGCGTTTAGTTAATATCTTTTATTTTTATACTGTTGTGATTAAATTTGTAAAATTTCCCATATTACAGAGTCTGAGAATTAATTAAATTTTTTGAAGTATTGTGAATTAAATTTTGGTCGTAAAGTTAATATCAAGTTTTGTGTTATTTTGATTTTGAATATTTTGAGAAGAGAACCTTTTATTTTATTTTGTTAGTTTAAACCTTTTGGAGAAGTATACATTTTTAGTTTCATTTTAATTTTAATTCTTTTTTGATCAGACTCTTAATTAGATTTGATCGATTGTGAGAACTTTTTGAAGAAAATCAAATCTAAAGTTTGTAAACTTTGCTCAAATTTTGGGTGAACTTTATTTAGGAATAAATCAAGTATTTCCGAAAAGTTGTTTTGATTTATAAAGTATTAGTTCCAAATTAATATAAAATATGTACTATAATAACGGTACAGAGTAATAATTATAAAAAACACTAAGAAGAATGAGGCAGCGCTAAGTGATCTACTTTTTCACAGCAGATATTCTACATTAACATAAATCTGCTCAATATCCTTGTGTGTGCGAGCATACGGAAGTCAGGTTTTATAAAGGAATTTCCTTTGTGATTAAATACAGTTCACCACATCCGGTTCCTGTACCGGGACAGGTAATTCGTGATGTGCACCACTTCCGGTGGATGTGAAGCGAGAAATTGCATCCTGATCCAATGACTGCATTTCCTCTACTTATGCGTATAGACAGAAACACTGACTGACTGCGTATGGTAAAGTAATTCTGTGTAGGAGCAACAAATAATTAAACTGATAATTCAAGGCAGAAGGTTGAAAATATGAACCTATATTATACCTAATAAAAAAGTAGTAATCTGTTTATTTATGCAACGACACTAGTACGAGTATAATAATGAAGCTAGTATTTACTGTTATGAGAATCAAAAATAAAACACGTTATTGAACGTTATATTATAATTATTAGTAAAACTTGTTTCATACATTACAATATCATCACGTTATGAGATTGTCCTGTAAATAAACTCCGAAAGTACCTTGTTAAATTGCTGCTTAACAAAAATATGTTAAAAGATAAATTATTAGTCTATTAGAGATTTTGGTAAAAGAGAACAAACAATTTATATTTTATAATTTTAAATATGCAGTTCTGACTGCGTTATTTTACTGAAGGTCCAAATATAACGTTACGTCATTTATTGATTTAAAAATGGCGGATGTTTCAATACATCTAAGACAAATTTTACGAATAATTATTAAAATATGTAAAAAACTAAGTGACACAAACGATTTCCGGGACAGCGTGGAAGTTTTACTTATAATTATTATTTTTGTTATTAATATTGAGTATTAGTGTAACGTGTCTATAGTAAGGTTATCTTCTATAAACAAATCACAAAACTATTTTTGTTTTAGTATAAGAGCGATTAATTGTGTTCTGAACTAATAACCCTTTATTTTAAGAATGCACAAGTTCCAATGGAATTCAATAATTAAACTCAGTATAAAATAATAGTAATTTTAATAAAATTTAAAATCAATAATACAGCAACGCCAAGCTATCTTTTTTACTTAGAATTTATTCTCAATTATTTCATGTTTTTAACCCATCAAAAGTTCACAAGTCCAGTCTTAAAACTAACAATCAATCAATCATTCAATAATTGTGTCCTTCAAGTTCTCAGTGCTAATGTTTCAACACAAACTCAAAATAAAAATCTTCATTAAACTTCAAAATAAAATAATCTTCTTATAATATAAAAATACAACAAATAATAAAATACGACTTCTTCTCAAAATAAAAATCAAACAAATTATGATAAATATTAATATTTAATTTATGAACAAAGACAATGTCCAACCAGTTAAAAGTCAAAATTGTATCAATTTCAAACTACTTATTTTCTGTAAATTTCCAATTTACAAATTATTGAATTATCTAGAATTATCCGCTTGGCTTTGAATGTTAAATTTAGGAACTTGTTAAAATATATATAGAATCTCAGAAGATTAAATAAATTTTCTTTTGCAGTAGATTATTCCTGATTAAACCAAATTGAACAGGAAAAGATCATCAAGTAATTTTCTATTTCAATATTAAATTCTAACTTTCCACAGTTACCTCGCACATCTGCTGAAGACTTCTCCAAGTAACTAAAAATGACTATTATAGATTAATTAATTCAAACTTGAGACTTTAAATTTTGAAAATAAATTTTAATCTTACAACTCAACAAACTCAACCTTCTTCCCGAAAAATCAAAACGGCAAGAGTAGGCTAAACCTTAATACGTCTACACTCTCTGAGCACACAGCAAAGAAAAACTTCTTGAAAACGTGGTTGAAGCCACCGGAAGGATCTAGAAGTCCCTCCCACCATCTAATCAAGCTAACATTGGCCAATCAAAATTGAGCAACACAATGTCTGAGTTGAATGGTACCTATCCAACCCAGACATGTAACTGTGCTCAATACCTACATACAAAAGGAAGCTTCTAGCATTCCTTGAACCCGAATTGACAAGAAATTCAGCACTGCTGAAGGTTCACAATCTTACAATTCAATTACTATATAAGTTTACAATTCTCTTAATTAAAAATAAAAATATTCCTATAAATAATACAATAATATAGGAAGCATCCTATATCCTCCCTACCTTCAATGCTAGAAGCAAGGCTTCTAGTAATAATACGGGCAAACTACTAACATCAATTAGCAAGGGGCTTTATTAATAATGAGGACAAACTACTAACATCAATTAGCAAGGGGCTTTAGTAATAATGAGGACAAACTACTAACATCAATTAGCAAGAGGCTTTAGTAATAATGAGGACAAAACTACTAACATCAATTAGCAAGAGGCTTTTAGACCTCACCTACCTTTTACCAGAAAAAAAAAAATTTTTTATACAACATTCACCTTACAAAGTTCAACCTTGAATATCCCTTAAACCAAGCAGATCAAAGAATAATTTCTTCCTACAATATGTTTTACTTACAATTACTTACAATATGTTTACCTAATCACCTACAATAAAAACAAGTTAAATTCAATTTAAGTTCAGAATATTTAAATTAGTACATCATCAATTAAGTTTACAGTTTAAAACCCTAAGTTACTTCTCTAAACATTCTTCAATTGAAAACCATAATTTATTCTGTTAATTTAATTACACTACATCAAAACAAATCAATATTTTAGAATCACTATAATCTTGATACCTAACAGATTCAGCTATATATAAATCTAATATTTACATTTAATGTTTGGTTAAGTCCAAAACTGATGAACATATGTTTACAAACAAAGTTTAAATGTAAACAAACAAGAATTATTAATGAATCTCAAATATCTATACAATCTTCTTAACATCAATAAGAGTACTGAATTTATTATTTGTTGTTTATAAATCTTTGAATTTTAAAACCTTAATTCTCTAAGTTTGTTTTGTACCTTAAAAGTACATAAAGTATAATTAACTATTTTGAATTTATTACAATTAAGTCAAAAGTTTTAAAGATCCTTAAAACTAATTATTTAATTATAACAAGTTTACTTTTACAATCAATAAGATACTAGTCAGTGTATAAACAATTGATTAATTTTAAAATGAATTTAAGCAAATACAATGATCTAATATACAAATGATGCAAATACAATGACGTTTTATATTTATTATCATTAAATCAAAATTTTAAAAGATCTTTAGAAGTAATTATTTTAATTATTACAACTTTAGTTCAACAATCAATAAAATATTAGTCAGTACATAAACAATTGATTAATTTTGAAATCATTTTAAGCAAATACAAAGATTCATATTTTTACATAATTCAATTAATTTAAATGTAAAGTAAGTATTCTAAGACTAACTGTTTGATGAATTCAGAAGTGGAAAGTCTGTAGATAACGGTCCTGGTTATTGATCCAAGAGCAGCTAACAATCTTATCTTGGTCCTTTGTTTGCGATGCCCCACTGATAATCGACAGTCGCTTCCGAGACAGGTATACAGCTCCTGGCCAGCTCGCTTCTCCTGCACCTCGTACACACCCACCAATGACTTCGTTCTTTGGTATTGGTTTTGTCTCGTTCTCAGCCAATATGTAACATTATTTAGAACCCTTTAAAAGTATATCTGTAAAGGTTAAATTATCAAATGTCCCTTTTTATTCACCCAGTAGAATTCTTTGTATACCCCCAAAACGTTTAAGTTATTTTAAAGTAAAATTCATTTCATCAGTGAACAACTTCATCAATCCACAGCACAAATTTTTTACCATAAGGAGCTTTCTACAAGATCATCTCTTCTCATCTTTAACTGTGCAGTGCATTGCTGTTAAAATAATGCTCTTTCTTTAAAAATTTTGGTAATTATTGTGGTGCAAATTAATACAAGTTAAATTCTTTTTATTTTAATTTTATTCAGTGCTAGTTACCTGTTTATTTATTATGGATAACCAATCCAGGTAACAATTATATATATAAGCTGTATCCTTTTTCACTAATTATTTTAATCTTAGTTTAGTGCTTATAATGAGGTAATATCATGTTGTTCTTTCTCACTTTCACTGTGTAAACATTTACTCAGGGTTGTTGGAACATTTCATGTTATAGACCACAACCTGGGATTTCCACAACAAATAACAGATTATTTTTCCATCCAAATTTGTTATTACAATCGGGTAGGATAGGACTCACATTCACCAAATATATATAGTGTGTCTGTATGCGTGAAATAAACACATGTCTCATTGTACTTTCACTCATATGGTAACAATGTATGTCGATTTCATAAAACATTAGTAATATCTATAACTAATTGGTTTGTTTATAAAATCCCACATTATTACATACTCATTAATCGTACAAGTTTCATGTATTAAACACTCACAGTCCATGTCCAACCCAATCGCACACATGTCTCATTGTACTTTCACTCATATGGCAAAATGTACGTAGATTTAATAAAACATTTAGTAAATATCTATAACTAATTGGTTTGTTTATCAAATCTCACATTATCACATATTCATTAATAGTACAAGTTTCATGTATTAAAGACTCACAGTCCATGTCCTACCCTGAAATTTACACCATACACTTTCTACACCTATATTCATTTTACCATCATTGTTTTACCAGCTTCATGTTCATGCTGTGAACTCGCTTATATATATTTGCATCTCTCAGATCTTGCACCATAAAACTGACATCTAAAATTACTGCAATAATTTTGTAGGGTCCTTCGTAAAATGGCATCCAACTTCTTTCTCTGAAAATTAACTTTACAATACACAATATGACCCTTCTTAAATTCTAACATTGTTACCAAGTTTACTTAGTTCTGATTTTTCAAACATTGTTCCTTCAAATTTTTTTGACAGCACTGATTAATTTTATTTTTATTCTTTTCCCTTAATTCATTAACTATTAAGTCCTTCAGATTCCACCTCAAACTTAAACTATTATTTGATTTATAATTAAACAACAGTTCAAACGGGGTCGATTTTCACACTTTCATTGAATTTACAATTTACTGATAATTGAATTTTTTCCCAAATCTTTACCCCATCCTCTTTTATTTTCAGAGTAATAACTAATTAAAACTTGATTTAAACTTCGTAGATAGACACTCCCCTTTTAATTAAAAAAATTTTTTATTCTTCAGTAGTTAAACAAGTTGCGTTGTCATCCAATATACATTCAGGTAATGATAAATTATTAAGTAATACTATTTTCTAAGGTCTTAACACATTACCTGATCTTATTTCACGCAGTGGAAGGAACAAAGCGAATATATTCATATCTTCCATAACAATCATTATACATATATTGACATCCCTCTCAAGATGTTCCACAATGACTAATACCTTTAATTTAATAAGTTGTCCATAATCTTTTTCTTGACTCTACTGCCACAGACCGGTTTACGATAAACACCCCTAAATTTAAATTCAAACAACAGTTCGTCTTTACTAAGTACGTCCACCTTCAGCGACATCGTTCACTAATTAAAGTTTCAGTACTGTTCACAAAAAGTCACTTTATATCACAGTTTATTCATAAACAGAATTATTTTTTATTAAAAATAATTTATCAATTAATTTAATCTTCCTTAAAAGTTCACACAAACACCAATCACTGTTCAAATCTCCTTCACATCAACCGCTCAATTATACCAAGCAGAGTGGCGCAATTATGTAACGTGTCTATAGTAAGGTTATCTTCTATAAACAAATCACAACTATTTTTGTTTTAGTATAAGAGCGATTAATTGTGTTCTGAACTAATAACCCTTTATTTTAAGAATGCACAAGTTCCAATGGAATTCAATAATTAAAACTCAGTATAAAAATAATAGTAATTTTAATAAAATTTAAAATCAATAATACAGCAACGCCAAGCTATCTTTTTTACTTAGAATTTATTCTCAATTATTTCATGTTTTTAACCCATCAAAAGTTCACAAGTCCAGTCTTAAAACTAACAATCAATCAATCATTCAATAATTGTGTCCTTCAAGTTCTCAGTGCTAATGTTTCAACACAAACTCAAAATAAAAAATCTTCATTAAACTTCAAAATAAAATAATCTTCTTATAATATAAAATACAACAAATAATAAAAATACGACTTCTTCTCAAAATAAAAATCAAACAAATTAAGATAATATTAATATTTAATTTATGAACAAAGACAATGTCCAACCAGTTAAAGTCAAAATTGTATCAATTTCAAACTACTTATTTTCTGTAAATTTCCAATTTACAAATTATTGAATTATCTAGAATTATCCGCTTGGCTTTGAATGTTAAATTTAGGAACTTGTTTAAAATATATATAGAATCTCAGAAGATTAAATAAATTTTCTTTTGCAGTAGATTATTCCTGATTAAACCAAATTGAAACAGGAAAAGATCATCAAGTAATTTTCTATTTCAATATTAAATTCTAACTTTCACAGTACCTCGCACATCTGCTGAAGACTTCTCCAAGTAACTAAAATGACTATTATAGATTAATTAATTCAAACTTGAGACTTTAAATTTTGAAAATAAATTTTAATCTTACAACTCAACAAACTCAACCTTCTTCCCGAAAAATCAAAACGGCAAGAGTAGGCTAAACCTTAATACGTCTACACTCTCTGAGCACACAGCAAAGAAAAACTTCTTGAAAACGTGGTTGAAGCCACCGGAAGGATCTAGAAGTCCCTCCCACCATCTAATCAAGCTAACATTGGCCAATCAAAATTGAGCAACACAATGTCTGAGTTGAATGGTACCTATCCAACCCAGACATGTAAACCTGTGCTCAATACCTACATACAAAAGGAAGCTTCTAGCATTCCTTGAACCCGAATTGACAAGAAATTCAGCACTGCTGGAAGGTTCACAATCTTACAATTCAATTACTATATAAGTTTACAATTCTCTTAATTAAAAATAAAAATATTCCTATAAATAATACAATAATATAGGAAGCATCCTATAATTAGTCAAAAGGTCCTCATGATCATAGAAATTAGCATAAAATAAAGAATATTTTATATAAACTTAATATACAATGTATGAATTATTTTTCATCCTATTGTAACACATAGATGCCGCATTTCGAAATAGTACTTCCCAAAAACGCACAGTCATGTTTAAAACATGCTCAATCTTAATTCAAAAATAATATACATTCACAAAGAATAGAGGAAGTATGGGATATCAGTGTCCCATACTTTTTTCAGACAGCCATTGTATGTTATCGTAAACTCTATTGTACCTGATACATACATCTGCCAACCTTTGTTAAATTTATTGGCTGCGCGTTTAGTTAAGCCTCTCCGGCCAGTTGCTGATGAACGATATCCAATTTCTCTTTGTGTGTACGTACGAAAAGCGTCGAACAAGTTTACATACAAGGTTAAAATTTGGTATAAAACTTCTTCTTTCATCGTCAAACACAAACTTCTTGTTATGGAAAATGGTAAGTATCGGTCTATTGGAGGTCTTACTTTCTGTTTGTCACAAAGTTACTATAGTTACATGGGTAAACATGTAACGAGGCAACAATAAAAATTCGTAATACAACTACTAGACGTTTTCATTAAGTCATTGACGTACGTTTGTAAGATTGCGTAATTTAATGTAAAGATTTAAGATTCTAGTTTACACGCAATATAATTTTTATAACCTACTTTTAAAATTGCTAACTTATTCTTTTACTGTGTCATGTTTACTGGGATAACTGATAAGACTGGTATGGAGCATGGTACGATAGTTAAAAGTGTCTTATAAGTATATCAATTTTTCGTATATACTTATATGGATGTTTGCATATCTCTAGGATAATGTTCTAAAACAAAGTATATAAAACACTTAAATTTAGCCACCATTAGTTTTGTTTTTCCTACACGTGATTGAGTAATTATAAAACACCTGTACGTAAAAAAAAATTAATAAAATAAATACACGTTTTTCTGCAATAAGTAATGCTATCATTATCTTGTTTACCATTACAATATTTTTTTATTGTTGATACCAACAACATGTGAATTAGTATCGTAATGAAAATAAGAATAATGAAAATATTGAATGGAAAGATTATACGGAGTTGGGTAGATTTGATTGGCCAAATGTAATCTCATCTCCTACCTAAACTCGTAGTAACATTATGTTAAAAATTCGTTTAAACGGTGTACGTCAAGTGGTATAAAGGGCATATGGATTCTAAGTATTAAACTGCTTGCATCACTAGAATGTTCTGAGTTTTGTCTTTTAAAAAGTGCAGAAATTATTTTAAGTACAATTAAACCAATAATTAATTATTAAACATTTTAATGATAAAAAACAAGGTAGGGTTATGTCACACCCCTGTGTCGCATAACAGACCTCGCTGAGATTGTGGGCACAATTTCAAGTCTACAATTTATTTCATTCCACTAAAGGTGTTACTATTGCACACGTTTAATATTATGTAATAGTAATAAGTTTGTTTATGCACTTATTTATTCTGGTATTGTGTCATAATCACCCATAAAATCATAATAAATATTTTCACTAACGCTCATCAAAACTCGATAGAGTGACATGTATCATAATAAAACTCAGTGTTGCATATACACAAAAGAAGCTTAATGCAAAAGTTCAAGTCTATAGTTCAATATTTCCTTCGGACAGAATGGAACGAAATCTTGTCAGTCTCTCGAGGCTCCACAAACGTTAAGCTAAGAAACAAAGAATAAGACAATTATGGAATAATCTTGGGATACAACTAAAGGAACCTAAATTTTTTGAATGAGTTTATAGTTTGGTAACTATTTAAAATTGTCATTACCATTAATACATATATAACAGTACAAATACATTATTACATGTTATATTACTGCCACTTTCAAAAGTTGTTTCGAGAAAGCGGTTTTACATTTAATCAGTCCGCTCAATGCACAGGCCAGAGATCTGAAAGGTGGGAACTCTTGGAATGTCAGTAATTTTGCCGCCTACCATTGTGTTCCACTAATGAAGGGTAAGGACTGCCATTGCGTGCCTGTAGTTATTGTAGAGTGAGCCGTGGATACTAGTGCTCACGTGGATTAGGTAGAATGTTTAAATTGATGTTATTATTATTACTATTATTAATGTTATTTGTTACTTAAAACTATATCATATATTTTATCATTATTATTTTTATGTCCAACAGTGTTTTATGAAAATAACTATAAACATTTTAATATTGAGAGAATCAATAGGGTACATCTAATACATGTTTTAAATTCCCTGATATAGAAATTTGTATAGTTTGAAAAATAAATTTGATAATAGATATACCTTGTTAAAATACGTAACGTTCGGGATTAAAATAATGATCAGAAATAGAAAATAAACATTATTTATAGGCCTCGCTGAGGCTGCATAGGTAATTTTAAATCTATAGCGACATAACTTTAGTTAATTTACAAGTTTATTTAATTTTTAAATTTATCGTTGTGGTTATGGTTATCCATTAGGTAAATGTAAAAATTTTCAGTAAATTTGATTTAAATCGCATGCAGTGACATTCACAATCATGGAACTTATGTTACTTATACAGAAATGTAGCTTCATAAAAAATGTCAAGTCAGTAAGCCAGTTCATAATCGAGATATCAAGTGGGCAGTCAGACACATAGATAGTCGGACACATAGACAGTCGAACACATAGACAGTCGGACACATAGATAGTCAGACACATAGACAGTCGGACACATAGACAGTCGGACACATAGACAGTCGGACACATAGACAGTCAAACACATAGACAGTCGGACACATAGACAGTCGGACACATAGACAGTCGGACACATAAACAGCCGGACACAGAGACAGTCGGACACATAGACAGTCAGACACATAGACAGTCAGACACATAGACAGTCGGACACTTAGACAGTCGGACACATAGACAGTCAGACAGGTAGAAGTGATGTGTCTCTAGTCCCCTGAGTGATAGGCTTGGCAAAAGCTCAGCCAATTAATTTATACAAAATGTAATATTAATCATAACATTTTACAGGATCACCATAAAAACCAGTTTCAGGATATAACTGTGAGCGTTTCTGCAAACTTAGGACTGTTTTCCTATCACCGCTATCATGTCCATCGTAGTTAGATTACAGTGACCGATGTTTTCATACCTGTTTGTATTTGTCCTGCTCCGGTAGCGTGCACAGTTATATGTCTTTTTTATATTCTTCACCACTTTTACGGCACTTAAACCACTGTAAAGAAATGATGCAGTAAAGTTTCTTGCATTTGAGAATTGCTAAATATATATCTTTAAAGTAACGAGTAGAAGCTTTTAGTGCCCATTTAATTTAATTCTGTGCCCATTTGATTGACATAACGTAGTATTGTTTGGGAAAATGATTTACCACACTTATACACTATATGTACCCCCTGTACACCAATAGTCACTTTATAGTACACGGTTTACGGATATTTTTAGCAAAGTTGTGTTCTTATTGAAAAGCTGATTAGAGAATTTATTATTGAGTAAACCAATTATGGAATTCGGTATTGACGTAACATAGTGGGCGACCAACTTCCGTACAGTACCATTTGAGGTTTAATAATTAACATTTTATAGCGTAAGTTTTGACCTCATAATATTCGAAATAATATAACAAATTATAAATAATTTAATACAAAAGACCTCTCTTGGTCTTATAAAAATTTTTTATATTTTAAACTTTAGGTCAATTTAGTAAACTGCTTAATTTTTACAAATTGATTGTGATTAGATATAGATTTCGGATATATTATAAAATAATG
The DNA here is from genome assembly GCF_021130785.1 of Homalodisca vitripennis. NCBI lineage: Eukaryota > Metazoa > Arthropoda > Insecta > Hemiptera > Cicadellidae > Homalodisca > Homalodisca vitripennis. Next base: position 37,224,208 of record NC_060213.1, read on the forward strand.
ATGGAAATAATAGGGGTTAATTGAACTACTAGAAACTGGAAGAATAATAGGATTTTGGACATTTGCCATCATTATATATGACAAAATGTATAACATAATGTTTCGAGGAATGAATTATAACAAATAAACTTGCGACATATTTTACTTGAAAGCCAGTCCTATGAATATTTACAACTTAAAAAAAGAATTAGTGTGGAAAAAAATGTTTGATTGTCGTTTATAGTGAAAAACCAGTATTGTGATTAATATTCAAGTTTTACATGTTGTACAGACGGAACAGAAAGTAATACAATGTTCTTGATAATTGTATGTTCTTTTGTGTGTGTGTTTGTGTGTGTGTGTGTGTGTGTGTGTGTGTGTGTGTGTGTGTGTTACTAAGAGGTTAAAATTCCAGTATAAGTATTACAAATAATTATATAAATCCTTCAAATTCAAATATTGTAATAATATTATTATTTACCAATAATTCACATTTAATTACGTATACTTTGAATAAAGGATTTTATAATTCAAAGAAATGTAAACTACTTATATAAATATGAAAAAGAGGTTTCTTCATGAAAAAAGTTTGTTTTTATAATAATTTTGTGTGAAACATTATATAACAGTCGTTGTAAACATGGGTAATTCATAAGTATTCCCAAATAAAGGATTATTTCTAAAAGTAAAATGTCCTTAACGAACTACAAGAATTTAAAAAATTTCTTTCGCTCTGCCCATTGACCTCATCACACTTGAAGAAAGGTCCTATCAGAATAAATTACTTTGGTTGAATATATCACTAGCAACGGATAAACCTTCGTTTAATTGCCGTGCTCTTGAAAATAATCATAGAAATAATGTATTTTTAGAAAACGTAATGGGCATTCGAATGTACTTAGTATAATGTAATTCGATAAAATTTTAATTAATAAACTTATGAAAGCATAGAGTTATTGGAAATTGTATAACTAATCCAAATGTTGATAATTGGGCAAGATATCACATCAAAGTGTTTCACCTAGATTATCACAAAAGTCTTTTATTAAGTTGAGTGATTTGAACTAGACACTCAGATTTCTGATTCATTATAGAAGAAATAAAGTGATACAGTAGGAAAAAAATATTTGTCACTTCAGCGCTAAGACGACAGTAAGATATGCTGATTCTCGGTTGTTTAAAGAAGAAGTAACAATGTGATACGGTGGCGATTTGGGTGGTGATTAAAGATGTGACAGAACAGTTTAGTTTGCGTCAACACAGGAAATTGTCACTTTAGAGCTAAGACATCTGTAAGATACTTGGATTAATGGTTAATTAGAGGAGAGATAACGATGTGATACAGTAGATAACAGAGTAGTGATAACGATGTGAGAGAACAGTTTAGTTTACGTCGACTCTGACATATGTTACATCAGTGAGATACTTGGATTAATAGTTAATTAAAGGAGAGATAACGATGTGATACAGTAGATAACAGAGTAGTGATAACGATGTGAGAGAACAGTTTAGTTTACGTCGACTCTGACTCATGTTACATCAGTGAGATACTTGGATTAATAGTTAATTAAAGGAGAGATAACGATGTGATACAGTAGATAACAGAGTAGTGATAACGATGTGAGAGAACAGTTTAGTTTACGTCGACTCTGACATATGTTACATCAGTGAGATACTTGGATTAATAGTTAATTAAAGGAGAGATAACGATGTAATACAGTAGATAACAGAGAAGTGATAACGATGTGAGAGAACAGTTTAGTTTACGTCGACTCTGACATATGTTACATCAGTGAGATACTTGGATTAATAGTTAATTAAATGAGAGATAACGATGTAATACAGTAGATAACAGAGAAGTGATAACGATGTGAGAGAACAGTTTAGTTTACGTCGACTCTGACTCATGTTACATCAGTAAGATATTTGGATTAATGGTTAATTAATTCGAGGAGAGATAACGATGTAATACAGTAGATAACAGAGTAGTGATAACGATGTGAGAGAACAGTTTAGTTTACGTCGACTCTGACTCATGTTACATCAGTAAGATATTTGGATTAATGGTTAATTAATTCGAGGAGAGATAACGATGTAATACAGTAGATAACAGAGTAGTGATAACGATGTGAGAGAACAGTTTAGTTTACGTCGACTCTGACATATGTTACATTAGTGAGATACTTGGATTAATAGTTAATTAAAGGAGAGATAACGATGTGATACAGTAGATAACAGAGTAGTGATAACGATGTGAGAGAACAGTTTAGTTTACGTCGACTCTGACATATGTTACATTAGTGAGATACTTGGATTAATAGTTAATTAAAGGAGAGATAACGATGTGATACAGTAGATAACAGAGTAGTGATAACGATGTGAGAGAACAGTTTAGTTTACGTCGACTCTGACATATGTTACATTAGTGAGATACTTGGATTAATAGTTAATTAAAGGAGAGATAACGATGTGATACAGTAGATAACGGAGTAGTGATAACGATGTGAGAGAACAGTTTAGTTTACGTCGACTCTGACTCATGTTACATCAGTAAGATTCTTGGATTAATGGTTAATTAGAGAAGAGATAACGGTGAAATACAGTAGATAACAGAGAAGTGATAACGATATGATAGAGCACTTTAGTTTACGTCGACTCTGACACATGTATCTAGAATTTTAATTTTTTAATCTTGATACAACTCAAGTCGTGTAGAAACGCATACAAATATTCATATGCTGTATTTCGAGACGGTCAACTTGTTGGAACAATATGACTTACTTTGTAAATTTTAATTTGTCACGAAATTCAATTCAATAAGCTACAAATGAAGGATATGTGATTAATCTATAGATATTGTACTTCTAAAATTATTGCTTATTTCTGCAAAAACAATTGAATGGATTTATATTGTAAACTAAACTTTCTCATGTACACAGTGCTTTTACACTTGATATAACATTTTTATAAACTTCATATAAACGAAAAAACATTCGAACATTTACAGCCAACCTCCCATTTGGCGCTACTTTTCCCCTACCTAAACTTTAAAATAGCAAAAAAAAGTACTTTATGTAACATATCAAATTGAAGAGGATTAAAAGTAATACCTCTTTGGTGAAAACACAAATTTAAAAAAAATATTTGGTTTTTGACATAATAGGCTGTTTTAAGAGAGTAATTCAATTGACATTGAAATTTTTTACGTTTGCTATTGAAAGAAGGGAGGGTAGAAAGAAGTTTAATGTTTATCAGATTCAGAAGAGAGTTCGACCTGTTGCGGTCGGTACACCACTTCACCACTTCTCACTATTCATGACTCTTTTGAATAAAACACCCCGTTAATTTCAATGCAGTATGTATATCAATGTACATACTACTGTATATTAATATGATAATACGTAGCAATTTCAAAGGTATTCAGACATCGAAACTAAACTTAACATTTTTGAAGGACTTCCGTCATCTTCCTTTATGTCAAGACAAACTATAAGGCGAAAATTATCAAGGATAAGATTTGAATGAAATAAATAATTATTTCTTATATAATCTTGTTTTGGGTCTAAGTAGAACCTTCGATTTAAATATTAAAAATTTTAACAGAAATATAATAACCGTAACATCCGTGTATGTTGGGTAGTTTAGTTAAAAGTTGTGCTGAAGGGTGAACACCAAAACAAAAGTTTTGACTTTTTAGAAAATATTAAAAATGGGGAGGTAATCTAAGTTCTTAAGCATAAATCACTATGATATTAGTGGAATAAACATAAAACAGCAATTAGACAGTTTTAAAGAATTATATCACAATAAATACAGTGCGTAATGATGAGTTACATGAAACAAACCATAATCACTAGTATATTATGTTTCATTCTTTTTCTGTTAACTTAGTTAGAATTTTGTTAGGTAGTAAGCTCCTACCTTATGTTTAAACGAGGGGAACTGAAATACGTTCGTTTATTATAGAGCAGAAATAAATACGTGTGCCTTGATAAAATAATTACAAAATTAGATTGCCGTAGCCCACCGAAGTTCTGTGACAGGTAGAAGACGTTCCTAATTTATATTCAGCAAGTGTGCGGTCAAGTCATGGTAACTTATCTAATACAACTTGTCTTGAGTTTGGAAGAGAATTTTAGATTAATTAAAAAAGTTGGTACAAAAATACGATTTTATTAGAATACAAATATTTAAAAAAATGAAATAGGCTAATAAATTGTATTTATATTTGTTATTATCTATATCTATGTCAATTAGAAATCTATAGGCATCCACCAATAGGAGTTAAAAAATGTAGCATGCTCAAAGATTTATTATCTTATGCATAACTTTGCTTTTGCAATACAGTCGTTTGAAAATCTCCCTTTACAATAAAATAAATAAAATGATAGTCACAATTATTTCTTACATTTAATTTTTATTTTACTATGAAACACTTTTGAAACGATTTATTGATTCCAGACACAGAATTATAAAGGTTTCATCTAGTTAAATCTTAATAATAATCTTAGTATAATGATTAATGATTTGCATGTAAATATATAATTTAAAATATTTAGACCCTCCACATTTGTGACGTTATACGATAAATTTAATTTCTTCTAAGATATTTATACACTATATAAAGTAATATCCTACATAATATATATTGTATTAACGTCAAATGTTTCTCATATCAGATAACTTCAAGTAATAGTTTATATTGTAAATTAAAAGATGATGGATATGGTATTTTTCTTAGTAATGCGTATTTTTGCACAGTGACCATATACTTATGATTATACAGTACTGCTGTACAATTTAAAAATGTACAAGAGTTTTAAAACACAATCGTTGTGAATTACAATTAGGTTTATAAAACTCATTTTCTTTTTTACCCTGTATGCTTGATAGCTAAGTTAAAACTTTACCATTTAAAATTTTTGAATAGCCACCATTTTCAAACTTAAGAATACCATAATGTGTAATGTCAGAATTTATTTGAAATTTATTACAGTTTCGAAAAGAGTTCATTACCGGTATGCGAGAAGTAATAACTGAGTTGAAAGAATTATACGAACGGCTGCATCTTAAACATTTAATTGGTTGAGACAAGCTAAGCATCTTAACTTCCGTGCGTTTAACATTGAATCAATAAGTTATTAGATTGGACATATACATGTCCACGTTTATAATGCTAGACCCTGTATATATAATTGTATAAGGTAATAATTATGTTCCCTCAGTGGGAAAAGTGTCAATACAAATTTAGAAAACTCCGTCTTGATCAGTCATTGTCAAAGACTTCTATTACCTTAAATCAAAAATCAATTACTGAAGTTATCGCATATTCATGTCCACGTTATAATGCTAGACCCTGTATATACAATTTTATAAGGTAATAATTATGTTCCCTCAGTAGGAAAAGTGTCAATACAAATTTAGAACACTCCGTCTTGATCAGTCATTGTCAAAGACTTCTATCACCTTAAATCAAAAACTAATTACGGAAGTTATCGCATATTCATATCCACGTTACACTGCTAGATTCTGTATATAAAATATTATAAGATGATAATTCTTATTGAATTTGATAATTGTTGAGATGAAAGACTATACATTTGTGTCTAGTACGATAGCATCAGATATAAGGTTTTAGAACAAGAAATCCTCGATACTTTTATCGCAAATGATGTTTTAGTTCAACTACGCGTATATTTTTCATCAAAGAACAAAACAGGAGTACGCCACACCGTAATAGGCTTCTCTGAAGTTACATACAAAATTTCATTAGTTATATTGGTGATATCATTGTTTTAAATGTGTTACCATGTTACGTGTTACAATTTTATATAGTTGAACTCAGTTTGTTTACATATTTTTCTGATATTGTCTCTTGTGCATCATGGTCGCCCATCCCATGGAGTGTCGTGAACTCTTATCAAACTTAGCATTGTTTATATAGAAATTTTGCTTCGTGCATTGTTTCAAGTCTATGTATCAGTTCGTTTTCAACATATCATAATGACAAAAATACAGAAAAAATTGAAATATCCAGCCCCTACAGTAATGGGCTTCTAAAAGGTTGATTTGACGACTCAGGCAACTGTAAATGCATCAAATACAAGTTCCTCGAAAACCTTTGTTGTCATTGACAACAAATTAAAATTACTACATATGTTTATTAGTCAAAGTATACCACATGTGTCGGGTTTTTCTTTATAGTTTATAAATAGTGTTCTTAAATCAAGAAAACAGATTTGAATGATAGAAGATTATCTTATATTTCACTCATATCCATTTGTAATGTTAAAATACAGTTCCTCACAACTATGGTATAATATAATTACAGAGGATAATAAACAACAGAGGAAAATAATAGTGCTAGTTTTCTGCCCCCTATTATTCAAGAAGAAATTCATGAAAATAACCTAGAACAATAGACTAACGAGCATTTACATTTTAAAATGCAACTTACTTAAGAACATGAATTTTGTTAAATAAAATAATTTAGACGTAAGCTATGTCTAGAGAATGATCTATCTCTAGCGTGAACTGTTGAGGTGTGCACCAATGAGTTATTTGCGTGTATGACGGTGACAAAAGTGTGCTAATATACACCAGCGAGGGGATGTTATGACGTAGGAAAGTAGGGGAGTTTTATTTAGGAAAACGAATGAGATTTATACTAATGTTTTTTACCTCAGGCCGTTTGAATATTTCTTCTACTGTAATGTACAACTGTGTTGTAGGTGACGTTACAGAGGCCACTTCCACTATTCAAATGTGGGATAATAAAAACCAATTTAAAGACTGTTATGAATAGTAATGAGAATGTTTTATTATATTACAAGTTTGAAATACATTACTTAGGTAAGAATACTAGCTGTATATAAAGGTTGCAATGGCTATAGCAGTTAAAAAAGGAATTGATTATGTACAGTAATTGACTGACGCTACGCGTTTAGTGCAAATACTTTGTGAACAACTAAACTATGAACCAAAAAGCAATTTTTTATTCCTACCAAAAATAAAATTAATTGTTTTACTGAATGACTTTAATTCAATTAGATAAAATACTATATAAGTTTTATTTAGGAAAACGAATGAGATTTATACTAATGTTTTTTACCTCAGGCCGTTTGAATATTTCTTCTAACGCAGCACACGTATAGTAGGTAAACTATTTAGTATGGTAATTTTTAAATTTTGAATTTGGAGAAAATGAAAAATAAACTCGGGTTTACTATAATTGCAGAGGAAGATTGTAAAGCACACTTGTAGAACAGGTTTATGAATGTTTTGGATTAAAAAATATTAAAGAATTGAATAAAAATGACAAACTACACTTCGTTGTTACTGGTAAAAGACAATAAAAGACAAAGTATGTGTTACAATTAACTTTGTAGAATAAAGATTTTTCATTAAGGTTTCTTGATTTTTCAGTAAAACAGCTTAAGAAAATATAAGCCTACAATGAACAGTAAAACAGATATAGATTCGGTTATTTTTCATTCTTGATTTCCTGTTTGATTTCTCAGATTCGTTTATGGTACGTTGAATAGTATTTTACATTGATTTTATGACTGTCCTAAAAGAGGTCTAGGAACCCCATATTTACATATACTTTTGTTTCCTGAAATCAATTATACGAAAGCGTGTCATAGACAAAGTTGTTCCAAAACTCATTAAGAGCGTAATTAAATCTCAGGATGACTTGATCACGGCGACCTTCAGGGAATAACCATTTCCTTTATGTCGTGTTTCTGTTTACTGCTGCTATGAAGGAAGATGTAATTTCCTCTCAGCAGGTCACCAGCTTTACAAAGTCATAATCTATTTCTTCGTTGTTAATTTGCTCAACAAACATTATTTAAACTATTAAAAAATTGCAAAACTACTTACACCTTTATGGATAGCTTAATCGTTTTTTACAACGCGTTATTATTATAATCGTTTATCAGTCCAAAAAATATATGTTTAAACCAAATTATGTTATATTTTGAGTTATTAGTCTACTGATTAAATACAACGAGCAATCAATGTAATTCCTAAAATAACCTAAAACGATGGAAAACAGTCCATAATACATTTCTCACTTTTACACTGATCAATGTTATACTTATCACTGTTACTGTACGCCATCGCGAAGCTTCACGATTGCCCTGTCGTGTTCATGGAATATAAATGTATAGTCAGGCAAGTACGGTTCCAGCAGAGAAGCCGTTTGTAGATTCAGTAGCAATTAACAGTGACAGCTTGTGTGATTAGATATTTGAAGGTGAATTACTAGTGAAACAGTGAACACAAATATTTAGAATAATTTTTCTTGAAACTTGCATGATTAAAGTGCGTTATTGACGATTGGCTTGAAAGGATTATTGGACATTTTTTTTGCGTAGGGGTATTGGGGTGGATTCACTGATCCTCACACGTCAACCTGAGCTTATTGTGTGCCCCTTTGATGTTAGAGGGGTAAGCCTATCTTTTTGCCCTTAATTAGGCTAAGAAGCTTTTCCCAGATACTAGCATCTGGTTCGTCGCCTGGTTGTTTATCACCGAAAAGAGCCCTTCTCGTGCTCCTAGTTTCTCACAGTCCAGTATTATGTGTTTTGCAGTCTCTTCAGACTTATTGCAGAGTCTACACTCCGAGTCCTCATTTCGTAAACCTAGAGTGTTTAGGTGCTTCCTGAAGTGGCCATGTCCAGTGATCAAGGCAATCACTTGCTTGACCTGATCACTGCCCAGCCCCATCAGCCATCTGGTGAAGACGGAGCTAGAGTCAGTAAGCAGTCTTTTGCCGAGTGCTTGTCCTTGGTGACTCTGCCACCGCAAGCGGTGTGTCTTCCTGGACCATTTGTTTATACTTTGGTAAGCAGCTGACTTGCTTATACCACAACTCGGTTCTGGACCAGTGTATGGCATGCTTGCTCCGCTTTTGGCAAGCTCGTCGGCGCATTCGTTGCCACCTATGCCTCGTGATCCAAGCTTGCAGAGAGTGTTGAAGCACTCCCACACAAGCTTGGATGAAATGCTGTTGGAGTCAAGAGCTTTAAGAGCTGCCTGACTGTCTGAAATTATGTAGATGTTCTTTCCTTGGTACCCTCTGGTGAGGCCTAGGTTGGCACAGGCCAGGATACCATAGATTTCGGCTTGAAATATGGAGCAGTTCCGTCCCAAACTGCCGCAAAGGGCAGTTCTAGAGGATTGACTGAACACTCCATATCCGGTTCTGCCCTTAATAAGCGAGCCATCCGTGTACCAGACAAAGCTCTTTCTTATGACTGTGAGGTAAAAATTCTTACTATGTTAAAATACTGCTGAATTGTAAATCAATTGTAACTTCATATACTTAGCTTAGTGGTGGCCAACGATTCTTGGAAAGTAAACCCCACTACATAACATCTAAATAGAAATTTCTATTTAATTTTACCGTAAAATCTCTATCTTACACACGCTACACAGGTTTTCCCAGGTGGACATTTTTCTCAATTTTTAAAATAATGTACACTTTTACATTTTAATTTACACTTTTACATAATGTACACTTTTAAAATAATGTAATGTCCACTTATATTGTACTCATACAATACTATATTATAAAATACTTTATACTATACTATCAGTCGAGGGACTGGAAAGTCTTAATTTCTGTCTGTCTACACGCTTGAGAACGATCTTGAGAACGATCTAACCTATAGACTTATAATTCCGCATAGACTTGAAATTCTGCCTGTAGCTTGAGCTGCGAGCCTGCGTCTGTTATTTTAAAATGAAAAGTTTAATAAGATGCGAAACATGTCACGATGCGAACTAGAACATATTTGTGTCAAAGTTTTTTCGTATCTGTGAAAATACAATCCAAAGAAAGGAGGAATTTACAAAAAGTGAATTATTTTGCGATTTTATTATTGATTAAATAGTTCAGAGAAAAAGCTTGCACCTGCAAATGCTATGTTTTGCTAGGTTGTTTCATATTTTTAATTTATTTTGTTGGAGCTTCCTCCAATAAATTGAATCTATTTTTTTAACGATGTTATACACTACTTGTACAGTTTTTACAGCATATATATTTTTGCTCTCGCTAATCACAATATATTGTCCATAGATTCCACAGTATATAATTTTTAAACCAGTATTTTTTATCATTAGTATACCTCTTCCAACGTCCAATGTTTAAACTGCTTTTTAGATATCTATTTTATCTAGTATTCATTCATAATTTTTTAAATATATTTACTACTAACTATTTACTCTCATTTGTGTACTGTAATTTGGAATATTTATAATCTATTTGTCAGTGCTTTGTTCAACTGCATTATTAGTTTTATATTTACATTTTATTGTAAATAATATAACCATCTCACTGTTAATTAAATTCAGTCTGTACCTATAAATTATAATAAATTTGTGGAATTTGTGTATGCTTTATTATAAAAAAAATAAGTAATTTATGTATATTCTATTACTATAATCCATTGATAAATAAATAACGTGATAAGAATCATAGACTGAAAGTTGTATAAATGGATTTAGTGTAATGGTCTACCGTCTCAGTCCGAGTAACTTGTTTATTATCTAAAAGCCTCATGATGTGAACGTCTGTGCACTAAAGTTGGATTACCACAGCATTTGTGCTGCTGGACCACGAAAGCCTTCTAGTTTCTTCACCGCACCTTTAGGTAATATAACATTTATCCTGCATAAACTATATTCATGTAATACAATAAACAAATAATATTATCTAGATTGTAATCACCCCAAACTAGACTATACTATAATCTTTTTAATAAAACGTATGGAAATTATTTTTGACGTGTTACAATTAGTAGAGTAATAACGAAGACTATCATTCTAGGGCTTAAAATTTAAATGAAAAAATAATAAATTGAAAATTTAATGTTAAAATTCAGCGACAAAATCTGATTTCAGTACACTCCTGCGTTGTAGTGTACAACCTACATTTTATCATTGAATCATAAGATGTATCTAAGGAAAAAATTGTGATTGTATCATGTGGGAAAATATGTTGAGTAGGAGTTAATATTTAATAATTTTTATTTTGCATACATTTTACTAGTACATAGACAAGAATGACTTCAATGATGGTGCATGTCCCACCATAGTATTTTGCTAAGTGCCATTGAAACCTATTACTCAGAAGATGACACAATGTTTTGTCTATAACAGATAGTGTGACGTAGGACACTTTAACAGCATTAACTCAATTTTCTTGGAGTTTCTCAAGTAAGCTTCTTGGAATCTGTGTTGTTCTCCAAGGTGTGTAGGGAACTGTACTGTCTACCAGTATATATATGACTGTCAGTTTTACTTGCTTTATGATCCGTAACTAACTGAAGGGCTCTTGTTTAGATGAATGCCAACCTTGAACTTATTCCAAATTGTCAGATAACATCGGTTTATTGTTCAGTGTAAAGTGCTTTTGAAACCTGCTGCAAAGGTTTTTCCTGGTTCAAGGTATTGATTTTGGGATCAAAAGAGCAGTCTATCTATCTGTCTACCCGTCTGTGAAATAAATTTGGATAGAAAAGTCCTCTTGATGAATCTTGGCACATACAGTAAGTAATGCCAAGTCTGTGAGAGCGTCAGATTCTAGGCGCTCCACAAAGAGGAAGGTGAACTGGAGCGACACACATTGTTCACATTGAATGAACCTTTCACACCGTAGTTATGTTATGGATATAAGCAGTTTTACATCACTACTTCACGTAAGTGAATATCTTGTCTATTTTTATCGTTATATTTTAACGTACCTTATGCTAATGAGGTAGACTCTATTCTAGTTGAAAATGTACCGAGATCGAATTAAACATTTAGGCCGTTTTCTAATTTATGTACATTTATAGGTTTTTCTACTTGTCATTTTCATATTAAGATTTAGAAGTTTTATACATTTACTAAAACGAATGTATCAGTTTTAGAATAAGCAAGCCATTTATTGGAGCCAGAAGGAATATAAACTACTACAATGATTATTAATTTAATTATAAAATTGAACAATTGTCTCAAAAAGAATTAGTATAATATGCGAATACATAATATTACTACAAACAACGAGTGATGTAACAGGTTAAGACACAGGGTTAATACTATCTGATCTACTTAGTTCAGTCCAGCAACATCGGTACGTTGTTTGGGTAAATAAATACCATAAAAGCTCCTGAGGTATTGACATTAGGATATTTACACTTTGATCTACTTAGTTCAGTCTAGCAACATCGGTACGTTGTTTGGGTAAATAAATACCATAAAAGCTCCTGAGGTATTGACATTAGGATATTTACACTTTGATCTACTTATTTCAGTCCAGCAACATCGGTACGTTGTTTGGGTAAATAAATACTATAAAAGCTCCTGAGGTATTGACATCAGGATGTTTGCACTTTGATCTACTTAGTTCAGTCCAGCAACATCGGTACGTTGTTTGGGTAAATAAATACCATAAAAGCTCCTGAGGTATTGACATTAGGATATTTACACTTTGATCTACTTAGTTCAGTCCAGCAACATCGGTACGTTGTTTGGGTAAATAAATACCATAAAAGCTCCTGAGGTATTGACATTAGGATATTTACACTTTGATCTACTTATTTCAGTCCAGCAACATCGGTACGTTGTTTGGGTAAATAAATACCATAAAAGCTCCTGAGGTATTGACATTAGGATATTTACACTTTGATCTACTTAGTTCAGTCCAGCAACATCGGTACGTTGTTTGGGTAAATAAATACCATAAAAGCTCCTAAGGTATTGACATTAGGATATTTACACTTTGATCTACTTATTTCAGTCCAGCAACATCGGTACGTTGTTTGGGTAAATTAATACTATAAAAGCTACTGAGGTATTGACATTAGGATATTTACACTTTGATCTACTTAGTTCAGTCCAGCAACATCGGTACGTTGTTTGGGTAAATAAATACCATAAAAGCTCCTGAGGTATTGACATTAGGATATTTACACTTTGATCTACTTAGTTCAGTCCAGCAACATCGGTACGTTGTTTCGGTAAATAAATACCATAAAAGCTCCTGAGGTATTGACATCAGGATGTTTGCACTTTGATCTACTTAGTTCAGTCCAGCAACATCGGTACGTTGTTTGGGTAAATAAATACCATAAAAGCTCCTGAGGTATTGACATTAGGATATTTACACTTTGATCTACTTATTTCAGTCCAGCAACATCGGTACGTTGTTTGGGTAAATAAATACTATAAAAGCTCCTGAGGTATTGACATCAGGATGTTTACACTTTGATCTACTTAGTTCAGTCCAGCAACATCGGTACGTTGTTTGGGTAAATAAATACCATAAAAGCTCCTGAGGTATTGACATTAGGATATTTACACTTTGATCTACTTAGTTCAGTCCAGCAACATCGGTACGTTGTTTGGGTAAATAAATACCATAAAAGCTCCTGAGGTATTGACATTAGGATATTTACACTTTGATCTACTTAGTTCAGTCCAGCAACATCGGTACGTTGTTTCGGTAAATAAATACCATAAAAGCTCCTGAGGTATTGACATCAGGATGTTTGCACTTTGATCTACTTAGTTCAGTCCAGCAACATCGGTACGTTGTTTGGGTAAATAAATACCATAAAAGCTCCTGAGGTATATGATCGATCATTATAAATAGTACATAGGTTTCGTTTTATTCACTTGTACCGAAATATGTTAAATATTTTGTGAGTATCTTCATTGTACGTGACCAGTGCATTGTATATTTAAAATACCAAAATGGCTGATAGAAATGTAGTTCTCTAGAAATTTATTTAAATTAAACTCACAGTTTCACTCCATGCATAATAGTATAATTTATAATAATATAATAGTATATATTATAATTTATAATATAATACAATAGTATATATTACAATTTATAATATAATATAATAATAAATATTAAAATTTATAATACAATGTAATAGTATATATTATAATTTATATAATAGTATAATTTTTATACTATTATATAAATTTTAGTGAGATATACTAGAACCTCGGTAGTTATCTAAAAAGTACGATATTTATTTAAATTTGATTGTTCATATTTAAACTGCCTCCTCCCCGCCCCCCCGACGACCCAAAGCCTTCCTATTCTCTTTGTATCAGACGCCACGTACAATATCGCAAGAAATTTCGACATTTAATTCCTTGGCATTGCTTCACTTTCCCTAGTTCTGGTGTGACTTGTTTGTGCTCTTCGCTCCCGTGCAGTGACTTCACTTGGGTTAATTCTCTCCAGTCTGTACTTTAAGCAGTTTGTCTGGTATCACTTAACTATTTTAACTTGGCAGTAGTGGCAGCCTATTAGAATTGTAATGCATTAGGGGTATTTGACCGGTAGAAGGGGATTGATTTAAATCCTCGAAACGTGGTGTTATACACTTATTAACACACATGTCCTAATGTGTTAGGACATATAGCACATGTCCTAATGTGTTAGGACATATAGCACATGTCCTAATGTGTTAGGACATGTAGCACATGTCCTAAATCTTATTATCCCTATTAAATACATGGTCTGGAGATAATATATTCAGATTGAAAGTAGCTAAACTTTTAATAGTTCCTTAGAAACAAAAATTATGAAAGTTAGAAATGCTGAATTGTAAAAATTATAAACGTCCACAAGTAGCTTTTTTCCTTAGATCTTAGAAACATCCGGTGAAATATACTGAAATTAAATCACAGTTCTGTAGTTACCACTAGTAAAGACCACGAGTCCACAGGGAAGCTCGAGCTTGGAGTTAATAAAACTCATTGTAACTGAGGGTTAAGCCAGCATAAAGGAAAAAAGTTTAGTATTCACAAGGGTTATAGTGAACACATTATATGTACATAACATTGGAATATAGAAACACAAGATACTAAACTGAATATGCAATAGAATTTGACGAAACTTAAGTACTTACAGAATTGCCATATTAGAATCTAAGGGTAAATATTCTTTCTTCTAGGCTAAAGAGTAAATTTATTATAATGATACACATAATAATAAACATTTTAAGAAACCATTGTGTATGTAAAATTCTAGAACGATACTGTTGAAAAAAATTATGTAACATTACCGTTTATTAGTAAGAGACATAGACTGGACAAATAGAGATTTTCAACTTCAGAACTATTACTTAATCTGTTTGCTGTTTCAGCATTACAAACATTGCAGTGATTCAGCTCTAGTGTTGTTTTGTCTAAAAGCTTTTAAACATTTTAAGGTTATTTGTAAATTGTAATGTCTTTATGGACATAAGACCAAATAATAATGACCAAATCAGTATGTTTAAAGTGGTATTGATTTTGACTTGAGTAATATTATAGTTTACTCGAGGATGAAATAATTTATGTACCCGAGTTTGATAGGGATCTGTTATTTTCAAAAGAAAAGTTTAATAAGATTTGAAAAATTTTGTGATTGTAGCGATTAAAGAAATGTTTGTGTCAACATTGTTTCGTATCTGTGAAAATACCATCCAAAGAAAGGAGGAATTTAAAAAATGTGAATTATTTTGCGATTTTATTATAGATTAAATAGTTCAGAGAAAAGCTTGCACCTGCAAAAGCTATTTTGTTGCTAGGAATTTTCTTATTTTTAATTTATTTTATTGGAGCTTCCTCATACAGATTGAATCTATTTTTTAACGATGTTGTACGCTAGTTCTACAGATTTTACAGCATATATATTTTGCTTTCGCTAATCACGATATATTGTCCAGTGATTCCACAGTATATAATTGCCGAACTAGTATTTTTTATATTTTCAATTATTAGAATACCTCTTCCGATATCCAATGTTATTGACTGTTTCTTTAGATATTTAGTTTATCTTTGTACTCATTCATATTCTTGAAATATATTTATTAATAATAGTATACTCTCATTTGTGTACTGTAATTTGGAATATTTATTATCTATTTGTCAGTGCTCTGTTCGATTGCATTATTAGATTTATATTTACATTTTATTTTATATTGCCATCTCACTGTTAATTAAATTCAGTCTGTACCTATAAATTGTAATACATTTGTGGAATGTGTGTATGCTTTATTATAACAAAAATAAGTAATTTATGTATATTCTATTACTATAAATGATTAAGACTAAATGTAAATGTCCATTGATAAATAAATAACGTGATAAGAATCATAGACTGAAAGTTTTATAAATGGATTTAGTGTAATGGTCTACCGTCTCAGTCCGAGTAACTTGTTTATTATCTAAAAGCCTCATGTTGTGAACGTCTGTGCACTAAAGTTGGATTACCACAGCATTTGTGCTGCTGGACCACGAAAGCCTTTTAGTTTCTTAACTGCACCTTTAGGTAATATAACATTTATCCTGCATAAACTATATTCATGTAATACAATAAACAAGTGGTATTATCTAGATTGTAATCACCCCATATTAAACTATAATATACTCTTTTTAATAAAATATATGAAAATTATTGTTTATATGTTACCAATTAGTAAAGTAACAGTGAAGCCTACCATTCTAGGGTTTCAAATTTCAAAATTTATTGTTTTTATTCATAGAGTTAAATGAAAAAATAATAAAATGAAAAGTTAATGTTAAAATTCAGTTACAAAATTTGATTTTAGTACACTCCTGCGTTGTATTACACACCCTTACTGTGCGGAAGCGTTATTGTTTAAACATGAGACATACCTTAAGGAACAAAATGTGAATGTATCATGTGGGAAAATATCTAGAGAGGTGGATAATATTTAAAATTATATATATATATATATGTATATAAATTGTATAAATGGCAATAGCCTTATTTAATTTCAATAAACATTGAATCACAAAAAGTACTTGCTTGCTCCGCCGGGAGTCGAACCCGGATCTCTCACTTGCCGGGTGAATGTGCTACATTTTGTGATTCAATGTTTATGAAATTATATATATATATATATATATATATATATATATATATATATATATATATATATATATATATATATATATATATATATATGTATATGACTGTCAGTTTTACTTGCCTTATGATCCGAAACTAACTGAAGGGCCTTTGTTCAGATGAATGCTAACCTTTAACTTATTCCAAATTGTCAGGTATTAGCGGCTTATTGTGCAGTGTAAAGTGCTTTTGAAACCTGCTGCATAGGTTTTTCCTAGTTCAAGGAAGAATGGTACTGATTTTGGGATCAATAGAGCAGTCTATCCATCTTCCTGCTCGTCTGTGAATCAAATTTGGGTAGAAAAGTCCTCTTGATGAATCTTGGAACATACAGTAAGTAATGCCAAGTCTGTGACAGCGTCAGACTCTAGACGCTCCACAAAGAGGAAGGTGAACTGGAGCGAAACTCAACATTACCATTGAATTTACCTTACTTAATGTAGGTGAAGATCCTGTCTATTTTTATCATTATATTTTGAGGTAGCCTATTCTAATGAGGTAGACACTATTTCAGTCGAAAATGTATTGAGATCAAATTAAGCATTTAGGCCATTTTATAATTTATATAAATTTACAGGTTTTTCTACTTGTCATTTTCGTATTAAAATTAGAAGTTGTATACATATACTCAAACGAGTATATCAATTTTAGAATAAGTATCCTATTTATTGGAGCCAGATGGAATATAAACTACTACAATGATTATTAATTTAATTATAAAATTGAACAATTGTCTCAAAAAGAATTAGTATAATATGCAAATACATAATATTACTACAAACAACGAGTGATGTAACAGGTTAAGACACAGGGTTAATAGTATCTGATCTACTTAGGTCAGTATAGCAACATCGGTAGGTTGTTTGGATAAACAAATACCATAAAAGCTCCTGATGTATTGACATCAGGATGTTTACACTTTGATCAACTTAGTTCAGTCCAGCAACATCGGTATGTTGTTTGGGTAAATAAATACCATAAAAGCTCCTGAGGTATTGACATCAGGATGTTTACACTTTGATCAACTTAGTTCAGTCCAGCAACATCGGTATGTTGTTTGGGTAAATAAATACCATAAAAGCTCCTGAGGTATTGACATCAGGATGTTTACACTTTGATCTACTTATTTCAGTCCAGCAACATCGGTAGGTTGTTTGGATAAACAAATACCATAAAAGCTCCTGATGTATTGACATCAGGATGTTTACACTTTGATCAACTTAGTTCAGTCCAGCAACATCGGTATGTTGTTTGGGTAAATAAATACCATAAAAGCTCCTGAGGTATTGACATCAGGATGTTTACACTTTGATCTTCTTAGTTCAGTCCAGCAACATCGGGATGTTTGTTTGGGTAAATAAATACCATAAAAGCTCCTGAGGTATTGACATCAGGATGTTTACACTGTCGAAAGTTCTGATAGTACAGAGGGATAGCAGACCGAACTGCAGCGATGTTTATCTAAAGTTGTTTCTCTAGATTTATCTGTTAGTTGGTATCGGGAAATATTGTAATGTTCAGTATAAACAGGAAGAACCAAACTGTCAAGAAGAAGCTTTTAAAGTTAGTATATTTAAATAACAATTGTTCCTATATTCCATACATGTAATCTATTCAAGCTCAGTTACCATATATAGCAATTTATTGTGGTGTGAGATATTTCATAAATTTATACTATTTGATATTGCTAATGAGCCTTAGGGTAGTTTATTTCCTTGTAATGTTTATTGCAGTATAAAACTATAATTGAGGTTTATTTATGTATTCAGTTTGAATAGTTTCCCAGAGTTTTTCTAAAACTTGATTTGTAAAACACTTTATTGAACTAATAGGCTACAAAATAACGTTTTAAATAAATTCTAAAAATTGACCCTTGTTCTACGTGTAGTACTTGTTTTGTAGATTTATTTAACAGACTGTTTTTACAGGGTCGGCAAACCGGACGTCTGCATTGTATTTGTGGCACGACTTCTCACACATACAGGACACATATAGAACCGTATAGGACACGTATAATTATATTCTTTCCCACACGACCACGGCACGGAACAGACGCTGTTATTGTAACCAGCCGGTACAGTAGCGTATCTGCCCACACAGTGGCGCACAGGAATAAATGCACGTTGACACATGCACCCGGTTACAGTCGAATATGGGCACATTCAAGCGCAAGGCTTGCAATGCTGCATTTGGAACAATTTAAGAGAAATCATTAGAACTCTTTATGTATAAGAGACAGGAACATAATTTTTTTTAATTTTTAAATAAAATCGGCAGCATTATTTACGAAATGCAAGGCCCTGTTATGATTATAGCACAATGCTTCATTGAATACTTTGTAACACATAGACATGGCAATATCTTTGTGTCATGAATAAAAAAGTGGCAAAAATAGGGCACACCTCTATTGTCAATGAAATTATAAAGTACAATGTATAGTCATATAGCTTGTAATAAGTTGGCAATCAAACACAAATTACTTCCAGAACCTAGGCAGAAAGGAAATCCTGTATACTACAATTCTCTCTCTCTCTCTGTCTCTTTGAGAATTCACCGAAGCCCTTTGGTTTTAGCATTTCAGTGCATTTTTTTTATATAAGTTTGAAGTTTGTTAAAGAAGAACGGACCAATGAAATCAAGGTTTCTTTCGGAGAGCGATGACTAGAAGTGCGCAGGTCACTCCCGTGCCTAGTCGGATACTTCTGACTTACTCCAACAGATGGCGTACTTTTAGGACGGCTGATCGTCGACATTATTGATTAGTGGATGAATATTAAAGGGAATATGTGAAGATTTAGTGGTGGTAATACACCTGTGCATGATTTTAGAGGAGGTAAGCCATTAATGATGCGCACGACTCTTTTTTGGACCTAGAAAATGTTGGATGAATGCGGAGAACCACACCAGACCTCACTTCCATGACTCATGCTGGAGAAAAACAGCCACACTATAGCATGAGTAACAAATTGCTATAAGGGGTTGCGATTTCCTAAGTGCGTAATGGATGCGACACAATCAACCTAAAAGATGAGATGCAATCCACTAAGATATCAACTATTATGCTTGTATTTTTTGGGTTTATCCCCATATATTGACTAGTTTTTAATTTATGCGTGTTATTTATTCATTGAAATCTTAAGAAGAGGATAGTTTTCGTTTCCGATACGTTAGTACATTTTGTATAATATCCTTTTCCGTGTCGTAAACAGTAAAATAAAATGCGTAGCGCAATTATTTTAATTTCATTATCACAATAATTCGCATTTACACAATTTTCTGTAAAATAACACAAAACTTATGTGTTTGTTTCTGACATGGCACGAATGGTGTTTCGAAAATAGTAAATTATACACCATCTGTATTACAGATGTATAAATCTGTATCTGTATTACATTACTAGCGATATCGTAATCAACAATCTTTATTTTTAACTGCAGTATTACCTATTTTACATATTATAAAATAATATAAACTAATAGAATATTATTTATGATCTTGAAAAAAAAAAATGAGACTGAAATAAACAGAATTAGAATATATGCCTAAATAATATAATATAAATCTTGAAATGCAGCGTGAACAGCCCACTCTTCCAATTCATCTTTTTATGGACAGTACTTATATTTTCATTCAACCTATCACGGCAGTGATTAGCATAGTTATGGTAATTGTAAAACAAGGTGTAACTTGGTATTAACATTTTAAATCTATAAAATAAATAGCAAATATTAAACATTACACTTAAACTTAGACTAAGTTATACAACGAAAAATTTCCGAACCAGAAAAACAAATATCTGGAAAAGGAGATAAAAACTCGAATTGGCGTAAATATCCTTTATCAAGCACTCCTTGATCGTCTTTCACTAGATGTAGTTAAACTTTACGAGGTTCTATAATTAAAAATACTGATAAAAGAATCTTGCTTTGATTATCTTATGATCATGTGATGGTTTTTAAGCCAAACAAAATGTATTTTGTCTAAAACATACTATATGACATTATCCAAATATAATTAAGGGATAGTTTGTCCATAGATGTAACAAAAGAATATACAGATTTCTTTTTTTGCTTTGTACCCGTATTCTTCATATATTTACATATAAATAAGTTTAAAGACTTTCTTCCAGTATTACAAAAAATAAATAATATAATTTTTTCACTTTACCGCCACTGTAAAACTCGTTGTACAGCACGCATTACTTTAACGAAAATGAAAATACTTAATATATCCTGAAACCTGGACGGGAACATAGTATAATACAAGTTTAAGATTTTAATTAATGTAAATAATGTATGAACTACAAGTAGTTTACAATAATAATAATATATTAAATGTTATTTTTATTTGTTGTATTTTTTATTTTATTTTTAAGAGGAGAGGTTGATCTCTGTGCTTCGCGTGGAGCTTATCAAACAAACTGAGGGAGAGAGTTGATACAATCCAAGGACAAGAACTGATAAATAGTGCTAAGGTCACAAGACTGGGTTTGATCCTGAACAATCTCTAACTCAAATCAATAAGAATGAAACAGTCCTATACGATAACTGAAATTTGGTCGATATCGATGACAAAGAGCAAACTTAGTTAACAATTTAATAATTAATTACAGCTTAAAACAACTGTAGTCATACTTATACAACTTATAAATTACAGTTTTTGCTACTTTATTTTATCAGAATAATCTAGTAGGAACTTAATAATCCACTAATGTCTTTTTAATGGTGAATTATGTGTTTTCATCAGTAATAAACTAGTTTTAAATTAGCAAGACTTATAAAAATTTGGTTTTTTTAATTACTGAGATTAATAGAACTAAGTAGATAGTAATTTATGATTCTGTAGATAAATATATTTAAACACTTATAACTCTGTAAATGTTATTGCAGTTCTGTCCTATCGTCCCATTACAAGAAGGTAGTTTAGTGTCGGGGTGAAAAACAGCAGTTGAGTGGCACCAAGGAAGAAATGACGGTTGTACGGAGACGTCGGTATCGTGAGTCACGCCAAGCTGCTGTCGGCTTTCACACCGATTGGTTTGTTGCGTGTCGCAGGTCAACAGCGATGACAGAGCAATCTCCTATAATTATACACATGATTACAATATGTTCTGTGTACAAAAATTTTGTGCGATAAAATAATTTGTATCGTTGCTGATAAGAATAATTAATAGATGGTTGGAATTATCAAACATATAAACTTCTGACCCGTATTAGTCAAATGTTTAGCACAGGGTAACATATGCAGGTGTTCTCAATTTAGTATAATTAAAGATTCTCTTTGTCAACAGCTCTCTTTGTTTTAGTCTAAATTACACATACTAATCAACCTAATTCGTATGCCAGTATCCCCGAATGATTTTTTTAATCTGTGAAACTCATTATCTTCGTTTTTAAAGAATTTTAAGCAAAGGACGATGCATAAGGTATTTTGCTACAATTATTATCTTAGTGAAGAAAAGAATGGTAGGTAGTTTGATGACGTTATTAATATATAGTAACAATATAATTCAGAAGCTCACTTAGAGTTAAACTAAATACGTTACTCGTGACATCTCAAGGAAATGAGTTTTCGATAAAAGTTTGACTTTGGTCAGAAAATTAAATGGTTTAAAGTAAAGAATTTTCGGGGAAAAAATGAATAGGAACTGGCTGTCCTGAAACGTATGTGACCAGATATTGTGAAGTCCGCTGAAACTGGTGATGGCAATCTGACCATCATAAACGTTAACTATGTTCCTAAAACCTGAATTTTAGTGACTGCTGTATATCAAAATTTTAATTAGTTTAATTAAAAGTTTAACTCGTTTTGTGAACTAGTACCACGCAACTTGTACAATAATGTTATTTTTATTGAAACCAATGTGTCCCCTGCAATGGAGTTTACAATTACTAAATTATTATGTGACGTATAGGTAGTACCAAAGCTGTACTATTTAAAATTGCCCTAAGAATATGAAAAGAAACAGTAAAATAAAAAGCGGCCAGATTTTTTAATGTTTATTGTTTATTTATTGCGAGCCAAGACATAAGACTATATATATATATATATATATATAATTTCAATAAACATTGAATCACAAAAAGTACTTGCTCCGCCGGGAGTCGAACCCGGATCTCTCACTTGCCGGGTGAATGTGCTACCATTACACCACAGAGCGCTTACTTTTTCTGATTCAATTATTTTGTATTTGGCCGTATCTGTCACATATGCGTTTAAATAAGCAAACTAACATATGATCGGAAGACCAAATACCTGTCAAACGACTTTTATTTACATTAAATTGTATAAATGGCAATAGCCTTATTTAATTTCAATAAACATTGAATCACAAAAAGTACTTGCTCCGCCGGGAGTCGAACCCGGATCTCTCTATCCATATATATATATGTGTGTGTGTGTGTGTGTGTGTGTGTGTGTGTGTGTGTGTGTGTGTGTGTGTGTGTGTGTGTGTGTTTGTGTGTATAAATGACAAGTATTGTAATGGCTAGGATTGACAAATGTCTTATCCAATAACATGACAGTTTGGCATTAAATCGCATTAACATATCAGATGTATATAAACAACAATGAAATAATGGATTTAGTTAATAATAAAAATGTATATCATTAAATACTTTTTTAATGATTTATTTAGTTTCCTCGTATTAGCACGCAATAACTTAAGTGGTTTAACGTTATAAAGTGTATTTCAACACAAAAATGAAAAAAGAGCGTAGATTCCCCCATGAAAATATATTCATTTCAACTTTCACGTAATATATTTAACTTATCATTTTACAACACTTGTGGTTTCTGAATATTTCATAGATTTACAGTGTTAAATTTATAATAAAAATTTATAACAAGAATTTAAAGTACTTAAGTTCTTCCACTATCCAGGGTTTACGAACTGACAGGAAATTTTTTTCGAAATTTCTTCTTTGGTTTTAAATTTAAAAAAATGTAATATAAAAACGGGTAACAAATGCTTAGCCTAACGTCTGTCTTGTCTCTTTCTATGTGTGTTTTTAATTAAATAACAGTAAAAACATTAAAAAAAACATTAAAAAAAACATTTTTAAAAAACATTAAAAAAAATTTATAACAAGAATTTAAAGTACTTAAGTTCTTCCACTATCCAGGGTTTACGAACTGACAGGAAATTTTTTTCGAAATTTCTTCTTTGGTTTTAAATTAAAAAAAAATGTAATATAAAAAAGGGTAACAAATGCTTAGCTTAACGTCTGTCTTGTCTCTTTCTATGTGTGTTTTTAATTAAATACCTAGTAGAAATAAGAAAACATAATTGAACACAATTAATAATTTACTGTCTGAAATCAATAGGTAAAATTAATATAATATTTTAATATCACTTCATAATTGTTTCTGTTAGTTTACAATAACAGCCTTCATTTAATTTCCTATTTTGTTTTGAGACAGTGTTCTTTCACGGCTGACATTCAGTATCATGATTTCTTGTGAGCCGGAACTAATGTCTTCATGAACTCGAATTCATTGTTTTGATATCTCCATTGTAAACTTGGCTGCACTGCGTAGAGATCCCCAGATTCTAGTACACAGTGAGTCGTATGAACACTTGTAAATTCAGATAGAAATCGTGCCCATATATTTGTGTTTATTTAATAGAATGATTAGAATAGAATTAGAGTATTTGTGTTTGATTTAAAATTCTTTTAAATATATACCAATCTGTAATGTATACTAGTTCTGCTATTTTATTTATTTTAATAATATGATATGTATCTATGACTAGAATAAATTAGTAATAATAATTGGTTAACTAGTATGTACACCATAGCAGGCAATATAAACATCTGAATTAGTTATATTTGTATACAGTGCTTAGATTCGTTGCATAATGGGTGGGTGATGCATGATTTCAATAAATACTGAACTTTTATTGTTTAAAATACAGGAAGAACATAATTTTTTGAATAAATATATTGAAACTTTTTTGAGTTTGGCTCCCGAGATATTGAGAGTCAACTGTGTGGAACACTGGAATGACTTCGCCTGTCACAGTGAAAGTTTATCTAAATAAATCAGCTGATCAGTAGCGACGATAATAAAATATTTATGGTACATTGGATGTCTTTGAAGTCTTCGTAAAATATATTCCTGAATGTATTTCTCTCAAGAAACACAATACTTTACTAATTCAAAGCTGTAGTAACATTTATTTTCGTTATACGTTATAAAACAAACATTCATTCAATACGATATGTTTGAAGAGTTAGGTAGTTAGATTAATTAGGTACATTTGTACTATTTTTAAATATTTTGGTATTATATTTTGAAATTACTTTTCGAGTGGATTATATACAGCCCTTCTATTTTCGCTTTTCAATTACAAAAAACTTTATCTACTAACCACTCCTCTAAACAATTACCAAATCTGTAATTACTATAAAACTCAATGTTTACTACAACATGCGTTGTAATATAAATTTAGCCAGACAATAACTTAATCGTCACAATTTCTCTTATGTGACTGCGGCAGATGCCACAGTGCGCGTCGCCAGTCGTTTGGCTACTTAAGATGTTTTACTGCCTACACAGCAGCAGTGAAGGTATTAACATCATTTATTATGCTATACAGTTATGCATTAGGTTAAATGAACTTTTGACTTCTGAAATGTTTACACAATTGCAAGGATGTTAAGTTTACCTCACAGTTCAAAAGAACCTGGTTATTACTTGTAGAAAACAAGATAAGATTAAAATCTAATATCAACCAAATAGTTCAATTATGCTTCAGTATTACGCTAGGTTATCATTAATTATTGGAAGTGATTAATACTGACATCCATCCTTTTTTATTTCCCTTGAACCGAACTTTTCTCACACATACGTGACAATCTTATTCTGTATCAAACCAGAATAACTATAGTTAATTTTAATTTACAGACATCGTTTAAGATGTGTTGGTAATAGAATCCTTGCTATGATTTCAATCTAAAAATAGATCGTCGGAAATATGTATTGATAAAACAGTGGGCCTTATTAAAACTTTGAAGCACACTGGCTCCATAAATGAACTGAAGTGGAATAGACTCAGGAACAAAAACATAGAGTAGTTTATACCGGTTACTTCCCAGAATGTAGCTTATATTACGTTCAGTGCTTATACTATTACAGTGTGTGTTTTGTGTTCAAACTAGTACTGAAGTATAGATCTCAGTGATTGTGGGCTCATCCTTGTTTACAAAAATTGTGCTCTACACTATGGCCATTAAAATTGTACGGTTAGGTAGTATCCTTTAAGCTGGTGTGTTACCTTTGACAGGTTTAAAACAATAATGAATAAATTGTAAATATTGGCCATCACTTTTGGATATTAGATTGGCAATTCTTTGAGCGATACCGTCAATAATATTCATTGCAGAATTCACTAAACATTTTTGCACTGCGAATTTAGTGATTTCAGCACTGTATTTGGCGCTACTATTTCCGTACGTTAAATATTATAGCTTATAACTTATTTAAAATAGTGCTCAAAATATCTGCGCCTCATACAACGACTTAGTGAAAGCGTCTATAATTAGGAAAATATATGTCAATTTATAACTCATAAAGTCACTTCTTAGTTTTTACCTTAAGATAGGTATTGATCGCCAAGATAGTTTAGTAGAAAAAAAGTCACAGAAAATGGATAGATATCAAATGATAATATATTTTTCAGGGTTTAAGCACCTTAACTTTAAACATTTTAAATAAAGCATATATCTGTAGCACCATACGTGACATCAGCAACAACTACTACCCCTGCCAGATTCTTGATTGGAGCAGCACACACAACAACAATATGCTCACGATCAGCCAGAATAGGAGAGTGTATTAAACAAATCTGATTAATATATCAAGCAACTTGTTTCGAAATAGCTTTATCCTTCATACCAAACGCGATTTCTTCCATTTCAGTTTAGAAACTGTCCGTTAAATGTCTGCTTTCATCTCATCAAGCTATTTTTATGTATACTCGTGAACATCCGTTATGTTGAAGTAGCTGCTATTTGTGAGGTCAACCAGTTCTACGGGAAAATAAAGTAAAACGAAGGAAACCAAATAGGATGAGAGTTGACGGAGAGCACCTAAATATCCTGAATGGCACTTACAGATTTCTAAGATAATCTTATATACTAACAAATGTACCGACAAATACAAGAGTGACTAAGAGCATAACCTGGATATCCAAGGTTTATAAATTTTGGAAAAAGATACATTTTCATACACCCATAAGAGATTTGAACATGTAAAAAAAACTCATGCGGCCTAACCATCCCAACGTATACAACATAATTTTATGGTGACAAATCGTATAGACTAATTATTTAAACACTATTATGGTAACTATATATATATTAATTGACATTTATGCATTACTGCTATTCATACCGAAGTTATTAATCTATCGATAGTCTGAACAATTGTTCAAAGAAGAAAACGAGTGCCCAATTAACTTCTGGCGTGGTGTATTCTTAGATATGTAGGTGTATGCTTAAAAGCAGGTAGAATTTGTTGTATTTAATATATAATTCAATATAATTACTTTTTCAATAATTGAAACAAATATCTCATGAATCTCATGATATCAGTAGTTTAAAATGCAAATGAGGTAGAATAATTTTATAAATAAGGTAGACCTTGAACGTTTGTTAATTTTTAGTTACAATAATTTTGTGCAAATTGAACTGTAAAGATAAACAATTATTCGCCTTTCAAAGTTTAGTAATATTAAATATGTTTTTTATTGTAATACGTTTTTGGTTTATTAATCGTATGTTCTCTTATATTCATTTGAGTCAATTAAGACATAATGAAATATAATTAATGTTCTTAATGAATTGTCTGCACAACCACTATTTATAAATATAAATAATTGAATACTAAGCCTATCCTCAAACAACGACGAAACGTTTCTGTTTGGTTAGGACCATTTAAAAACAAGTATTCCCTTACATTTCAGTTTAGAATAAAGTAACGTTGTGTGTTTCTGTGAGAAGCCAAAGAAACCTGTTATGAACATTAACGTGAAGCTCCAAATATCACGAGTTTAATATCCTGCTGCTCCCCGTTATTAAATCTTTACTGTGCCGATGTATTACTCAAAGCTTTCTCTTCTGATATTGTCCGCTATTACATCGAGTTCAGTTTGTAGGTGCAAAGCAAGGGTTCTTACTTCACCTTTCCACACAATATATTCTGATAGAAACTTCAAAAAACATTAACAAGTTTGAATTAGGCAAAGGCGATACTTAGACTTGTTCCCACAAAACATATCTATAAACTACTTCAAAATGGCAGGAGTATCATAAATTGTGTTTATATTAATTATTGTTTGAGAATAAGGCTGAAACAATATGTTATAAGGTCCATCGATTCAGAAATATTTCAATATCGGTTAACTGCTAATATTAAACAGCTGGATAGTTATTGCACTGCAGGTTTAGAATATCAGCTAAACTGATATACTTGGAAAACAGTCGTAATGTATGGATAGCTGACGGATAGATTACATTTCTTAGGATATATTAAAAATATGTAAGTAAACATTTATTAATGGAAATGTCTGTAAAAAATCATTAGTATAAGGTGAAACTTATAAATTATTAATTTAAAATGTATTTATAATTTACAAAAAACCAGTGAATGCATAAATATTACAGTTTAGAGAATATAATCCACAGAACATGGTTTCAATAAAAGTATTTTTGTGGAGCGTTAGGAAATCTCCTTTTATGTCAACAAAATCTAGGGCACACTACTGCAGCATGTACGGGGATTGAGGGTTTTGGAGTGCATCTCAGCCAAACACTTTCTATCGATCATCATATATACATCATATGTAGCAGAGCCAATAGCTGTAGGTTGCTCACACTAGTCGTAATTTTTTTATAATTTTTTGCCAACCTTTTCCTTAAAGGTAGTATTGGAAACAATTTTTGAGTACCAATAAAACACAATTTATCTGCAACGTACCATAATATTTTCAAGAAAATCTTGAATAATATAATTTACACATGGATTATTTTGGGCTAGAGTGGAGGAATATTGTCAGTAGAATCCCTAAAAAAAGCACTTATGACTTATGCTATAATATGATGGAATGTATCATTGCAATTAAAGTAACATTAAAAATATTATGTAAAAAGGCATTGGATACTAGTAATAATTTATAGTTAATGCAAAGTTAACTTAATGCAGTTATAAATCTAAACGTGAATTACTATATTACTGAAAGAAGACGATTTCAACCTAAACTTAGATTACCCTACATATAATAAATGAGCATCGTAAAGCACAAAGTTTAGCTAGAAGGGAAGTTCTTTGACTATTATGGTCCAGTAGTGTGTGTTTATTTAGTTCCTTAACAGTTGTCAGCACTGATTGTAGGATTGCCAACTATCTCCTGCAATATAAAGTGAAAAGTTCTCCCAGTTCCAAGTTATCATTTAATGAAATAATTGTTGCTGCAGCGATGCAGTCTTATTACATTACTGCTTACATCTACGTCCGCTCTTTTAGTTTTATTATTGCTGTTCTTATTTTCCCCGGAAACAACCCCATCAAAATATTATATACCTATATATTATATATATATATATATATATATATATATATATATATATATATATATATACATAAAACACTTCCTCCACCGGGCTAAATGAATGTTAATTGATGTTGTATTTTTTCAGATAGTTAGGTGACATATGTTAACATGCTACATATTTGAATTTCTTATGGATGTACTGAATTTCTTTACACGTAGCTACCCTTAAGATCAATATAAATGTATTCGCTAATTCTCACCCAAACCCCGTTGAGTGACACGCACCATCCTGAATATCAGTGTGCTTCTTACTAAAATGAAGCTTCACGAACAATTTCAAGTCGTTAGGTCAGGCATTTTCTAGATATTGTGTGGACAGACGTAAATATTAATAGACAGACAGACAGTCAGAAGTGATAGACTTCGCTAAATCTCAGCCAGTTCTCTATTAATAGATATTGAAATTGCTCGAATTTTGTCATATCTTATGAATTATTGAATTATTAAAATATACAACCTTGAATTTATATTTTATTTGTTAACTTTTAATTTACCCAGAGAATATTAATTTTTAAGAAAAAGTTGCAGTTTAATGTCAGAAAAAGGGAAGTTTTCTTTATTACCCTATGTAACAATAAGAGTAAGACGTATAAATTACACTGCTAAGGACTCTGTAGGAACTTAGTACCTCTAGAATGGTAAAATCGAAATGTTTAGTGTCTGTTGACTAATAAACAAAATTTTGACCTTATAGAACAACTAATATAAGACCGCAGAACGCAGGAGTATATAAAACCTCTTACACGAGTGACGTAGTATATCGTCACTTCTCATTAAAAGTTGGATTGAAGAAGTTGGCACGGCTCTTGCGGTAAAAGGTATTGAGTTATCAACTTAATCTAAGTACGTTTGTTAACAATTTTTGACACTTATGAACTTTATTATATACACAGTGGTTTTGCTGCAAAACTCTATTTGCCTAAAAAGAGATTAAAAATAATATTCAAGACAGCTAATTTGATATTCAGTTCGTAAGTCTTGTTAAAAAACATAATAAATGTGATGTAACAGTACTACCACTGTACATACTTGTAAAATGTGATGGACACAAGAATTTACACCAATCATAGATAAGGATATAATAATACTATACAAATTCAACAAGAAATTTGAAAAAATAAACTATTCTGATCAAAAAAGACTGATTACAAACAGTAGTTAAGAAAACATAACAATTTATTAACCATACAAAGAGTATGCTGTTATCAAAATTTAATACATTTGTGATAGCTCTCTAAATCCCTAAAATAAAATTCTGATTTTGTTCAAAAACTATTTTTATAATACCGATTCCAACTTACTAGATCTGAAATGTCAACTGTGTGGAAAATTGAAGATTATTTGAAGATAAAAGTCCCTTGACACTATCATATTCTATCCATTACCGATAAGACCACATAACTACATATGGTTAGTGTGAATTATACATCAAAACCTGTGAAGGTAAATTAGGTGTACGGTCACTTTTTCCGGAGAAGGTGAGTGGACTTAATTCTAACAAATTTAAAATTACATTAGGTTGTCTGTTGTTTTTTATATTTTGTTTACGTAACTAAAATACCATTTTATAATAAGTTATATGAAAAGATTTACTATAATTATCTTATATCCTAAACAATAAAGTTACCATTTTTAGTGTTACATGTTGTAGACATTTTCATATTATTTTACTAAAACACTTCACGTGATAAGTAGTTTTAATCTACCACTACCTACCATTTCTTCGTACATTTGTTCCAAGTGCTGTATAGTCTGTGATTTTTAATCCAATAATTTACTTCTATTGATTAGAAGAAAATATAGACAACTGCATCGGAGAGTAACAGAAATAGACAGATGCTGATTAAATTGAGATTCCTGTTCTTACTACTAAACTAATACATTTATTTAAGGCTCTAATTCAGTGTTTCAGTAAGGCTCTAAAATCCAGAAAATAATTTTTTAAATGTGACGTATGGCATTGTAGGTAAACACTTGTTTCACTTGAAAAATGTTTATGTCTGCTTTTTCTACAACTCTCTAAAATGGTTTTATAATACATCTAGACCGTGTCAACATCGAAATTCCCCTTAAAATATGCAATTTTTCGAAGGATACACACATTTGTCACATACTTTACAGTTGCAAACCACTGTTTTATTTATGACTCATGCGTCTTTCTGCATTCATTTTCCTAATTTTTGCTTGAATAGTGAAAGATACTTTAGTCAATTTATAATATTACGGTAGTGCAAGTTTATTTATAAACCAGTTTTTCTAAGTATGTTTGGATTTTAAAATATACTACGCTTCTTACTTTAAAATTAATCACACTTGTTCTTTATAACTTACACACCTGGACGTATCTCTTTGCTTATGCACTGGTTCTCTTTGGAGGTTAAGTGGTAGAGAGAACTTTATAGTCCTAAGTTCGCCTCCAATAAAGACATTTTTCATTTCATTTCATTTCATTTCAGTTCACTGTTATATTAACACTGCCATTTTCACACCCTTTTGACATACCAAAATGTATATCATTGATGTCTTAACTATTTTTAATCTGGAGAAAAACAAATAGACCAAACAACAACAAATTAAACCAACTGGACCATTATTTTAGACACGATTAAATTTATCGATACGATCACTGGAGTTAAATGTCCCCTTCCATACTCGGCCTGGCTTCTCTATTGTGCAATCTTCACGTTATTTCTCCCTTACCTTTATTTTACGAGAATGGTTAGAAAATATCGCCTACTTTTCTTTCATACTTATAAATACAGGGATGTCGCTAAGTTCATTAATGAATTGATATATTTTACCTGCCCTGTTACATTTATTTCTATAGGAAACTATTGACTTGTCCAAATAGAAATTCTTAGAATTCGTACAACCTTTTTATGTTATTATAAATGTTTCTAATATACAGGTCCTTGCTTTGTTGTTATTTTAATTCTATGTAAGAAAGGAGAAAATTAGTATTATTTAACTGTCGCCCTACAAACGGTTATTTGCTTGTTTTCTCGATGATTTCTTATCTCTACTTATATTATTTACATTTTTGGATACCCTATGACAGACAGCCTGCACCGCATTGTCCTCTGATTTTACACATTTAATTGTAAGTGGCAAGTTAGGTGCTATAAGCTTTATCTCGATAGCTTTCCTAGTTTTCTGAGTAAATAGTCTCCCATCAATGTAGATCCGAAGTTTACATACTCAATTGTTGCTACATATATAAATTTAAATGAGATTTTGTTTATATTACCACGGAAACTGCAAAGATATGGATTACAAGAAGTACAAAGTATTACTGCACAATTTCGGATTAAATGAGTTAAACACCAAAATAATAATTAAAACCTACTTTTTAAATAAAAATAATGTAAAAATGTTTTAAATCAAAGAGTTGTACCGTAGTTGTAATTATTTATGCTGAATCGCGGTAGGAAGTAGGCTCTTTTGTTAACTAGACGCGGTGCGTGGACATTGTTTGTTGGTTCGAGACAAGACATCAGCTGATCGAGATGACTACGGTGATACGTTCCGAGCCGGTTCCCGGAGAGAGGGGGACCAGTCTTGAAGTTTCGACGACAGGGTGCAGACCTCAGTATAGAAGCAGTATTTCTTCCTCTAATCCTATAGTTTGGGATCTAGAGTAATTCTTTTATTCGGATGTACATTCAAATCAAGTTTTAATTTTCTTTAGTGCATTTTTAGTTTCCTATCAGCCTCCATAGTCTTCAAAGTAGTAAGTCCCGTACCAGCGTTTAGTTAATATCTTTTATTTTTATACTGTTGTGATTAAATTTGTAAAATTTCCCATATTACAGAGTCTGAGAATTAATTAAATTTTTTGAAGTATTGTGAATTAAATTTTGGTCGTAAAGTTAATATCAAGTTTTGTGTTATTTTGATTTTGAATATTTTGAGAAGAGAACCTTTTATTTTATTTTGTTAATTTAAACCTTTTGGAGAAGTATACATTTTTAGTTTCATTTTAATTTTAATTCTTTTTTGATCAGACTCTTAATTAGATTTGATCGATTGTGAGAACTTTTTGAAGAAAATCAAATCTAAAGTTTGTAAACTTTGTTCAAATTTTGGGTGAACTTTATTTCGGAATAAATCAAGTATTTCCGAAAAGTTGTTTTGATTTATAAAGTATTAGTTCCAAATTAATATAAAATATGTACTATAATAACGGTACAGAGTAATAATTATATAAAACACTAAGAAGAATGAGGCAGCGCTAAGTGATCTACTTTGTCACAGCAGATATTCTACATTAACATAAATCTGCTCAATATCCTTGTGTGTGCGAGCATACGGAAGTCAGGTTTTATAAAGGAATTTCCTTTGTGATTAAATACAGTTCACCACATCCGGTTCCTGTACCGTGACAGGTAATTCGTGATGTGCACCACTTCCGGTGGATGTGAAGCGAGAAATTGCATCCTAACCCAATGACTGCATTTCCTCTACTTATGCGTATAGACAGAAACACTGACTGACTGACTGCGTATGGTAAAGTAATTCTGTGTAGGAGCAACAAATAATTAAACTGATAATTCAAGGCAGAAGGTTGAAAATATGAACAATTATACCTAATAAAAAAGTAGTAATCTGTTTATTTATGCAACGACACTAGTACGAGTATAATAATGAAGCTAGTATTTACTGTTATGGGAATCAAAAATAAAACACGTCATTGAACGTTATATTATAATTATTAGTAAAACTTGTTTCATACATTACAATATCATCACGTTATGAGATTGTCCTGTAAATAAACTCCGAAAGTACCTTGTAAAATTGCTGCTTGACAAAAAAATATGTTAAAAGATAAATTATTAGTCTATTAGAGATTTTGGTAAAAGAGAACAAACAATTTATATTTTATAATTTTAAATATGCAATTCTGTCTGAGTTATTTTACCGAAGGTCCAAATATAACGTTACGTCATTTATTGATTTAAAAATGGCGGATGTTTCAATACATCTAAGACAAATTTTACGAATAATTATTAAAATATGTAAAAAACTAAGTGACACAAACGATTTCCCGGACAGCGTGGAAGTTTTACTTTTAATTATTATTTTTGTTATTAATATTGAGTAGTAGTCAAAAGGTCCTCATGATCATAGAAATTAGCATAAAATAAAGAATATTTTACATAAACTTAATATGCAATGTATGAATTATTTTTCATCCTATTGTAACACATAGATGCCGCATTTCGAAATAGTACTTTCCAAAAACGCACAGTCATGTTTAAAACATGCTCAATCTTAATTCAAAAATAATATATTCACAAAGAATAGAGGAAGTATGGGATATCAGTGTCCCATACTTTTTTCAGACAGCCATTGTATGTTATCGTAAACTCTATTGTACCTGATACATACATCTGCCAACCTTTGTTAAATTTATTGGCTGCGCGTTTAGTTAAGCCTCTCCTGCCAGTTGCTGATGAACGATATCCAATTTCTCTTTGTGTGTACGTACAAAAAGCGTCGAACAAGTTTACATACAAGGTTGAAATTTGGTATAAAACTTCTTCTTTCATCGTCAAAAACAAACTTCTTGTTATGGAAAATGGTAAGTATCGGTCTATTGGAGGTCTTACTTTCTGTTTGTCACAAAGTTACTATAGTTACATGGGTAAACATGTAACGAGGCAACAATAAAAATTCGTAATACAACTACTAGACGTTTTCATTAAGTCATTGACGTGCGTTGTAAGATTGCGTAATTTAATGTAAAGTTTTAAGATTCTAGTTTACACGCAATATAATTTTTATAACTTTCTTTTAAAATTGCTAACGTCTTCTTTTACTGTGCCATGTTTACTGGGATAACTGATAAGACTGGTATGGAGCATGGTACGATAGTTAAAAGTGTCTTATAAGTATATCAATTTCTTGTATATACTTATATGGATGTTTGCATATCTCTAGGATAATGTTCTAAAACAAAGTATATAAAACACTTAAATTTAGCCACCATTAGTTTTGTTTTTCCTACATGTGATTGAGCAATTATAAAACACCTCTTCGTAAAAAAAGAAATTAATTAAGTTAAATACACGTTTTTCTGCAATAAGTAATGCTATCATTATCTTGTTTACCATTACAATATTTTTTTATTGTTGATACCAACAACATGTGAATTACAATCGTAATGAAAATAAGAATAATGAAAATAGTGAATGGAAAGATTATACGGAGTTGGGTAGATTTGATTGGCCAAATGTAATCCCATCTCCTACCTAAACTCGTAGTAACATTATGTTAAAAATTCGTTTAAACGGTGTACGTCAAATGTTATAAAGGGCATATGGATTCTAAGTATTAAACTGCTTGCATCACTAGAATCTTCTGAGTTTTGTCTTTTAAAAAGTGCAGGAATTATTTTAAGTAAAATTAAACCAATAATTAATTATTAAACATTTTATTGATAAAAAACAAGGTAGGATTACGACACACCATGTGTCGCATATCCGATCTCGCTGAGATTGTGGGCACAATTTCAAGTCTACAATTTATTTCATTCCACTAAAGGTGTTACTATTGCACACGTTTAATATTATGTAATAGTAATAAGTTTGTTTATGCACTTATTTATTCTGGTATAGTCACCCATAAAATAATAATAAATATTTTCACTAACGCTCATCAAAACTCGATAGAGTGACGTGTATCATAATCAAACTCAGCGTTGCATATATACAAAATAAGCTTAATGCAAAATTTCAAGTCTATAGGTCAGTTCGTTCTTAATATTTCCTTCGGACAGAATGGAACGAAATCTTGTCAGTCTCTCGAGGCTCCACAAACGTTACTAAGAAACAAAGAATAAGACAATTATGGAATAGTCTTAGGATGCAACTAAAGGAATCGATATTGTTAGAATGAGTTTATAGTTTGGTAACTATTTAAAATTGTCATCACCATTAATACATAAAATTATAGTACAAATACATTATTACATGTTATATTACTGCCACTTTCAAAAGCTGTTTCGAGAAAGCGGTTTTACATTTAATCAGTCCGCTCAATGCACAGGCCAGAGACCTGAAAGGTGGGAACTCGTGGAATGTCAGCAATTTTGCCGCCTACCATTGTGTTCCACTAATGAGTGGTAAGGACTGCCATTGCGTGCCTGCAGTTATTGTAGAGTGGGCCGTGGATAATAGTGCTCACGTGGATTAGGTAGAATTTTTAAATTGATGTTTTTATTTTATTATTATTATTAACGTTATTTGTTACTTAAAACTATATCATATGTCTTATTATTATTATTTTTATGTCCAACAGTGTTTTATGAAAATAACTATAAACATTTTAATATTGAGAGAATCAATAGGGTACATCCAATACATGTTTTAAATCCCCTGATATAGAAAATTTGTGTAGTTTGAAAAATAAATTAGATAATAGATATACCTTGTTAAAATACGTAACGTTCGTGATTAAAATAATGATCAGAAATGGAAAATAAACTTTATTTATAGGCCTCGCTGAGGCTGCATAGGTAATTTTAAATCTATAGCGACATAACTTTAGTTAATTTACAAGTTTTGTTTAATTTTGTAAATTTATCGTTGTGGTTATGGTTATCCATTAGGTAAATGTAAAAATGCTCAGTAAATTTGATTTAAATCGCATGCAGTGACATTCACAATCATGGAACTTATGTTACTTCTACAGAAATGTAGCTTGATAAAAAATGTCAAGTCAATAAGCCAGTTCATAATCGAGATATCAAGTGGGCAGTCAGACACATAGACAGTCGAACACATAGACAGTCGGACACATAGACAGTCAGACACATAGACAGTCGGACTCATAGACAGTCGGACACATAGACAGTCGGACACATAGACAGTCGGACAAAGAGACAGTCGGACACATAGACAGTCGGACACATAGACAGTCGGACACATAAACAGTCAGACACATAGACAGTCGGACAAAGAGACAGTCGGACACATAAACAGTCGGACACATAGATAGTCAGGCACATAGACAGTCGGACACATAGACAGTCGGACACATCAACAGCCGGACACAGAGACAGTCGGACACATAAACAGTCGGACAAAGAGACAGTCGGACACATAAACAGTCGGACACATAGATAGTCAGACACATAGACAGTCGGACACAGAGACAGTCGGACACATAGACAGTCGGACACATAGACAGTCAGACACAAAGACAGTCGGACATAGACAGTCGGACACATAGACAGTCAGACACAGAGACAGTCAGACACATAGACAGTCGGACACATAAACAGTCGGACACATCGACAGTCGGACACATAGACAGTCGGACACATAAACAGCCGGACACAGAGACAGTCGGACACATAGTCAGTCGGACACATAAACAGCCGGACACAGAGACAGTCGGACACATAAACAGTCGGACACATAGACAGTCAGACACAAAGACAGTCGGACATAGACACTCGGACACATAGACAGTCAGACACAGAGACAGTCAGACACATAGACAGTCGGACACATAAACAGTCGGACACATAGACAGTCGGACACATAGACAGTCAGACACATAGACAGTCGGATACATAGACACATAGACAGTCAGTCACATAGACAGTCAGACACATAGACAGTCGAACACATAAACAGTCGGACACATAGACAGTCAGACACATAGACAGTCGGACACATAGACAGTCGGACACATAGACAGTCAGACATATAGACAGTCGGACACATAGACAGTCGGACACATAGTCAGTCGGACACATAAACAGCCGGACACAGAGACAGTCGGACACATAAACAGTCGGACACATAGACAGTCAGACACAAAGACAGTCGGACACATAGACAGTCGGACACATAGACAGTCAGACACAGAGACAGTCAGACACATAGACAGTCGGACACATAAACAGTCGGACACATAGACAGTCGAACAAATAGACAGTCAGACACATGGACAGTCAGACACATAGACAGTCGAACACATAGACAGTCGGACACATAGACAGTCAGACACATAGACAATCAGACACATAGACAGTCAGACACATAGACAGTCAGACACATAGACAGTCGGACACATAAACAGTCAGACACATAGACAATCAGACACATAGACAGTCGGACACATAAACAGTCGGACACATAGACAGTCAGACACATAGACAGTCGGACAAAGAGACAGTCGGACACATAGACAGTCGGACACATAGACAGTCAGACACAAAGACAGTCAGACACATAGACAGTCGGACACATAGACAGTCGGACACATAAACAGTCGGACACATGGACAGTCAGACACATAGACAGTCGGACACATAGACAGTCGGACACATAGACAGTCAGACATATAGACAGTCGGACACATAGACAGTCGGACACATAGTCAGTCGGACACATAAACAGCCGGACACAGAGACAGTCGGACACATAAACAGTCGGACACATAGACAGTCAGACACAAAGACAGTCGGACATAGACAGTCGGACACATAGACAGTCAGACACAGAGACAGTCAGACACATAGACAGTCGGACACATAAACAGTCGGACACATAGACAGTCGGACACATAGACAGTCAGACACATAGACAGTCGGATACATAGACACATAGACAGTCAGTAACATAGACAGTCAGACACATAGACAGCCGAACACATAAACAGTCGGACACATAGACAGTCAGACACATAGAAAGTCGGACACATAAACTGTCGGACACATAGACAGTCAGACACATAGACAATCAGACACATAGACAGTCAGACACATAGACAGTCAGATACATAGACAGTCGGACACATAAACAGTCGGACACATAGACAATCAGACACATAGACAGTCGGACACATAAACAGTCGGACACATAGACAGTCAGACACATAGACAGTCGGACACATAAACTGTCGGACACATAGACAGTCAGACACATGGACAGTCAGACACATAGACAGTCGAACACATAGACAGTCGGAAACATAGACAGTCGGACACATAGACAGTCGGACACATAAACATTCAGACACATAGACAGTCGGACAAAGAGACAGTCGGACACATAAACAGTCGGACACATAGATAGTCAGGCACATAGACAGTCGGACACATAGACAGTCGGACACATAGACAGTCAGACACATAGACAGTCGGACACATAGACAGTCAGACACATAGACAGTCAGACACATACACAGTCAGACACATACACAGTCGGACACATACACAGTCGGACACATAGGCAGTCGGACACATAGACAGCCGGACACATAGACAGTCAGACACATAGACAGTCGGACAGGTAGAATTGATGTGTCTCTAGTCCCCTGAGTGATAGGCTTCGCAAAATCTCAGCCCATTAATTTATACAAAATGTAATATTAATCATGATATTTTACAGGATCACCATAAAAAACAGTTTTAGGATATAACTGTGAGCCTTTCTGCAAACATAGGACTGCTTCCTATCACCGCTATCATGTCCATTCGTAGTTAGATTACAGTGACCGATGTTTTCATACCTGTTTGTATTTGTCCTGCTCCGGTAGCGTGCACAGTTATATGTCTTTTTTATATTTTTCACCACTTTTACGGCACCTAAACCACTATCAAGAAATTATGCAATAAAACGTTTCTTGCATTTGAGAATTGCTAAATATATATCTTTAAAGTAACGAGTAGAAGCTTTCAGTGCCCATTTAATTTAATTCTGTGCCCATTTGATTGACATAACGTTGTATTGTTTGGGAAAATGATTTACCACACATATACACTATATGTACCCCCTGTACACCAATAGTCACTTTATAGTATACTGTTTACGGATATTTTTAGCAAAGTAAGTTGTGATCTTATTGAAAAGCTGATTAGGGAATTTATTATTGAGTAAACCAATTATGGAATTCGGTATTGACGTAATATAGTGGGCGACCAACTTCCATACAGTACCTTTTGAGGTTTAATAATTAACATTTATTAGCTTCAGTTTTGACTTCATAATATTCGAAATAATATAACAAATTATAAATAATTTTATACAAAAGAGCTCTCTTGGTTGTATAAAATTTTTTTATATTTTAAGCTTTAGGTCAATTTAGTAAACTGCTTAATTTTTACAAATTGATTGTGGTTGGATATAGATTTCGGATATATTATAAAATAATGATGGAAATAATAGGGGTTAATTGAACTACTAGACACTGAAAGAATAATAGAATTTTGGACATTTGCCATCATTATATATGACAAAATGTATAACATAACGTTTCGAGGAATGAATTATAACAAATAAACTTGCGACATATTTTACTTGAAAGCCAGTCCTATGAATATTTACAACTTAAAAAAAGAATTAGTGTGGAAAAAAATGTTTGATTGTCGTTTATAGTGAAAAAACAGTATTGCGAACAATGTAGAATATCTAAGTTTTACATGTTGTACAGACGGGACAGAAAGTAATACTATATTCTTGATAATTGTATGGTCTTTTGTTTGTGTGTGTGTGTGTTTTTACCAAGGGGTTAAAATTCCAGTATAAGTATTACAAATAATTATATAAATCCTTCAAATTCAAATATTGCAATAATATTATTATTTACCAATAATTCACATTTAATTACATTATACTTTGAATAAAGGATTTTATAATTGAAAGAAATGTAAACTACCTTATATAAATATGAAAAAGAGGTTTCTTCATGAAAAAAGTTTGTTTTTATAATAATTTTGTGTGAAACATTATATAAGAGTCGTTGTAAACATGGGTAATTCATAAGTGTTCCCAAATAAAGGATTATTTCTAAAAGTAAAATGTGCTTAACGAACTACAAGAATTTTAAAAATTTGTTTCGCTCTGCCCATTGACCTCATCACACTTGAAGAAAGGTCCTATCAGAATAAATTACTTTGGTTGAATATATTACTAGCAACGGATAAACCTTCGTTTAATTGCTGTGCTCTTGAAAATAATCATAGAAATAATGTATTTATAGAAAACGTAATGGGCATTCGAATGTACTTAGTATAATGTAATTCTATAAAATTTTAATTAATAAACTTATAAAAGCATAGAGTTATTGTAAACTGTATAACTAATCCAAATGTTGATAATTGGGCAAGATATCACACCAAAGTGTTTCACCTAGATTATCACAAACGTCTTTTATTAAGTTGAGTGATTTGAACTAGACACTCAGATTTCTGATTCATTATAGAAGAAATAAAGTGATACAGTAGGAAAAAAACAGTTTGTCACTTCAGCGCTAAGACGCCAGTAAGATATGCTGATTCTCGGTTGTTTAAAGAAGAAATAACAATGTGATACGGTGGCGATTGGGGTAGTGATTAAAGATGTGACAGAACAGTTTAGTTTGCGTCAACACAGGAAATTGTCACTTTAGTGCTAAGACATCTGTAAGATACTTGGATTAATGGTTAATTAGAGGAGAGATAACGATGTGATACAGTAGAAAACAGAGAAGTGATAACGATGTGAGAGAACAGTTTAGTTTATGTCGACTCTGACACATGTTACATCAGTAAGATACTTGGATTAATAGTTAATTAAAGGAGAGATAACGGTGTGATACAGTAGATAACAGAGAAGTGATAACGATGTGAGAGAAAAGTTTAGTTTACGTCGACTCTGACACTTGTCACGTCAGTAAGATACTTGGATTAATGGTTAATTAGAGGAGAGATAACGGTGAAATACAGTAGATAACAGAGAAGTGATAACGAAATACAGTAGAACACTTTAGTTTACGTCGACTCTGACACTTGTATCGAGAATTTTAATTTTTTAATCTTGATACAACTCAAGTCGTGTAGAAACGCATAAAAATATTTCATATGCTGTATTTCGAGACGGTCAACTTGTTGGAACAATATGACCCACTTTGTAAATTTTAATTTGTCACTAAATTCAATTCAATAAGCTACAAATGAAGGATTTGTGATTAATCTATAGATATTGTACTTCTAAAGTTATTGCTTATTTCCGCAAAAACAATAGAATAGATTTATATTGTAAACAAAACTTTCTCATGTACACAGTGCTTTTACACTTGATATAACATTTTTATAAACTTTATATAAACGAAAAAACATTTGAACATTTACAGCCAACCTCCCATTTGGCACTACTTTTCCCCTACCCAAACTTTAAAATAGCAAAAAACGTACTTTATGTAACATATCAAATTGAAGAGGATTAAAAGTAATACCTCTTTGGTGAAAACACAAATTTAAAAAAATATTTGGTTTTTGACATAATAAGCTGTTTTAAGAGAGTAATTCAATTGCCATTGACATTTTTTACGTTTGCTATGGAAAGAAGGGAGGGTAGAAAGAAATTTAATGTTTATCAGATTCAGAAGAGAGTTCTACCTGTTGCGGTCGGTACACCACTTCACCACTTCTCACTATTCATGACTCTGTTGAATAAAACACCCCAGTTAATATGAATGCAGTATGTATATCAATGTACATACTACTGTATATTAATATGATAATACGTAGCAATTTCAAAGGTATTCAGACATCGAAACTAAACTTAACATTTTTGAAGGACTTCCGTCATCTTCCTTTATGTCAAGACAAACTATAAGGTAAAAATTATCAAGGATAAGATTTGAATGAAATAAATAATTATTTCTTATCTAATCTTGTTTTGGGTCTAAGTAGAACCTTCGATTTAAATATTAAACATTTTAACAGAAATATATAATAACCGTAACATCCGTGTATGTTGGGTAGTTGAAGTTAAAAGTTGTGCTGAAGGGTGAACACCAAAACAAAAGTTTTGACTTTTTAGAAAATATTAAAAATGGGGAGGTAATCTAAGTTCTTAAGCATAAATAACTATGATATTAGTGGAATAAACATAAAACAGCAATTAGATAGTTTTAAAGAATTATATCACAATAAATACAGTGCGTAATGATAAGTTACAGGAAACAAACCATAATCACTAGTATATTATGTTTCATTCTTTTTCTGTTAACTTAGTTAGAATTTTGTTAGGTAGTAAGCTCCTACCTTATGTTTATACGAGGGGAACTGAAATACGTTCGTTTATTATAGAGCAGAAATAAATACGTGTGCCTTGATAAAATAATTACAAAATTAGATTGCCGTAGCCCACCGAAGTTCTGTGACAGGTAGAAGACGTTCCTAATTTATATTCAGCAAGTGTGCGGTCAAGTCATGGTAACTTATCTAATACAACTTGTCTTGAGTTTGGAAGAGAATTGTAGATTAATTAAAAAAGTTGGTACAAAAATACGATTTTATTAGAATACAAATATTAAGATTTGTATTCTAATACAGCCTAATACAGCCTATTTCATTAAAAAAAAATGAAATAGGCTAATAAATTGTATTTATATTTGTTATTATCTATATCTATGTCAATTAGAAATCTATAGGTATCCACCAATAGGAGTTAAAAAATGTAGCATGCTCAAAAATTTATTCTCATATGCATAGCTTTGCTTTTGCAATACAGTCGTTTGAAAATCTCCCTTTACAATAAAATAAATAAAATGATAGTCACAATTATTTCTTACATTTAATTTTTATTTTACTATGAAACACTTTTGAAACAATTTATTGATTCCAGACACAGAATTATAAAGGTTTGATCCAGTTAAATCTTAATAATAATCTTAGTATAATGATTAATGGTTTGCATGTAAATATATAACTTAAAATATTTAGACCCTCCACATTTGTGACGTTACACGATAAATTTAATTTCTTCTAAGATATTTATACACTATATAAAGTAATATCCTACATAATATATATTGTAATTACGTCAAATGTTCCTCATATCAGATAACTTAATCAAGTAATAGTTTATACTGTAAATTAAAAGATGATGGATATGGTATTTTTCTTAGTAATGCGTATTTTTGCACAGTGACCATATACTTATGATTATACAGTACTGCTGTACAATTTAAAAATATAAAAGAGTTTTAAAACACAATCGTTGTGAATTACAATTAGGTTTATAAAACTCATTTTCTTTTTTACTCTGTATGCGTGATAGCTAAGTTAAAACTTTACCATTTAAAATTTTTGAATAGCCACCATTTTCAAACTTAAGAATACCATAATGTGTAATGCCAGAATTTATTTGAAATTCATTACAGTTTCAAAAAGAGTTCATTACCGGTATGCGAGAAGTAATAACTGAGTTGAAAGAATTATACGAACGGCTGC
The DNA here is from genome assembly GCF_021130785.1 of Homalodisca vitripennis. Classification (NCBI taxonomy): domain Eukaryota; kingdom Metazoa; phylum Arthropoda; class Insecta; order Hemiptera; family Cicadellidae; genus Homalodisca; species Homalodisca vitripennis. Next base: position 37,268,968 of record NC_060213.1, read on the forward strand.
ATCTTAAACATTTAATTGGTTGAGACAAGCTAAGCATCTTAACTTCCGTGCGTTTAACATTGAATCAATGAGTTATTACATTGGACATATACATGTCCACGTTATAATGCTAGACCCTGTATATAAAATTTTATAAGGTAATAATAATTATGTTCCCTCAGTGGGAAAAGTGTCAATACAAATTTAGAAAACTCCGTCTTGATCAGTCATTGTCAAAGACTTCTATTACCTTAAATCAAAACACTAATTACGGAAGTTATCGCATATTCATATCCACGTTAAAATGCTAGATCCTGTATATAAAATATTATAAGATGATAATTCTTATTGAATTTGGTAATTGTTGAGATGAAAGACTATACATTTGTGTCTAGTACGATAGCATCAGATATAAGGTTTTAGAACAAGAAATCCTCGATACTTTTATCACAAATGATGTTTTAGTTCAACTATTTTTCATCAAAAAACAAAACAGGAGTACGCCACACCACGAGCCACGTAATAGGCTTCTCTGAAGTTACATACAAAATTTCATTAGTTATATTGGTGATATCATTGTTTTAAATGTGTTACCATGTTACGTGTTACAATTTTATATAGTTGAACTCAGTTTGTTTACATATTTTTCTGATATTGTCTCTTGTGCATCATGGTCGCCCATCCCATGGAGTGTCGTGTACTCTTATCAAACTTAACATTGTTTATATAAAAATTTTGCTTCGTGCATTGTTTCAAGTCTATGTATCAGTTCGTTTTCAAGATGTCATAATGACAAAAATACAGAACAAATTGAAATATCCAGCCCCTAGAGTAATAGGCTTCTAAAAGGTTGATTTGACGACTCAGGCAACTGTAAATGCATCAAATACAAGTTCCTCGAAAACCTTTGTTGTCATTGACAACAAATTAAAATTGCTACATATATGTTTATTAGCAAAGTATACCACATGTGTCGGGTTTTTCTTTATAGTTTATAAATAATGCTCTTAAATCAAGAAAACAGATTTGAATGATAGAAGAATATCTTATATTTCACTCATATCCATTTGTAATGTTAAAATACAGTTCCTCACAACTATGGTATAATATAATTATATTGCTGGGTAATAAATAACAGAGGAAAATAATACTGCTAGTTTTCTGCCCCTTATTATTCAAGAAAAAATTCATGAAAATAACCTAGAACAATAGACTAACGAGCATTTACATTTTAAAATGCAACTTACTACCGAACATGAATTTTGTTAAATAAAATAATTTAGACATAAGCTATGTCTAGAGAATGATCTATCTCTAGCGTGAACTGTTGAGGTGTGCACCAATGAGTTATTTGCGTGTATGACGGTGACAAAAGTGTGCTAATGTACACCAGCGAGGGGATGTTATGACGTAGTAAATACTGTAATGTACAACTGTGTTGTAGGTGACGTTACAAAGGCCACTTCCACTATTCAAATGTGGGATAATAAAAACCAATTTAGAGAATGTTATGAATAGTAATGAGAATGTTTTATTAAATGACAAGTTTGAAATACATTACTTAGGTAAGAATACTAGCTGTATATAAAAGTTGCGATGGCTAGAACAGTTAAAAAAGGAATTGATTATGTACAGTAATTGACTGACGCTACGCGTATAGTGCAAAGACTTTGTGAACAACTAAACTATGAACCAAAAAGCAATTTTTTATTCGTACCAAAAATAAAATTGTTTTACTGAATGACTTTAATTCAATTAGATAAAATACTATATAACTTTGATTTAGGAAAACGAATGAGGTTCATACTAATGTTTTTTACCTCAGGCCGTTTGAATATTTCTTCTAACGCAGCACACGTATAGTAGGTAAACTATTTAGTATGGTAATTTTTAAATTTTGAATTTGGAGAAAATGAAAAATAAATTCGGGTTTACTATAATTGCAGAGGAAGATTGTAAAGTATACTTGTAGAACAGGTTTATGAATGTTTTGGATTAAAAAATATTAAAGAATTGAATAAAAATGACAAATTACACTTGGTTATTACTAGTAAAAAGACAATAAAAGACAAAGTATGTGTTACAATTAACTTTGTAGAATAAAGATTTTTCATTAAGGTTTTTTGATTTTTCAGTAAAACAGCTTAAGAAATTATAAGCCTACAATGAACAGTAAAACATATATAGATTCGGTTATTTTTCATTCTTGATTTCCTGTTTGATTTCTCAGATTCGTTTATGGTACGTTGAATAGTATTTTACATTGATTTTATGACTGTACTAAAAGAGGTCTAGGAACCCCATATTTACATATACTTTTGTTTCCTGAAATCAATTATACGAAAGCGTGTCATAGACAAAGTTGTTCCAAAACCCATTAAGAGCATAATTAAATCTCAGGATGACTTGATCACGGCGACCTTCAGGGAATAACCATTTCCTTTATGTCAGTGAATGTCGTGTTTCTGTTTACTGCTGCTATGAAGGAAGATGTAATTTCCTCTCAGCAGGTCACCAGCTTTACAAAGTCATAATCTATTTCTTCGTTGTTAATTTGCTCAACAAACATTATTTAAACTATTGAAAATTGCAAAACTACTTACACCTTTATGGATAGCTTAATCGTTTTTTACAACGCGTTATTATTATAATCGTTTATCAGTGCCAAAAATATATGTTTAAACCAAATTATGTTATATTTTGAGTTATTAGTCTACTGATTAAATACAACGAACAATCAATGTAATTCCTAAAATAACCTAAACGATGGAAAACAGTCCATAATACATTTCTCACTTTTACACTGATCAATGTTATACTTATCACTGTTACTGTACGCCATCGCGAAGCTTCACGATTGCCTTGTCGTGTTCATCGAATATAAATGTATAGTCAGGCAAGTACGGTTCCAGCAGAGAAGCCGTTTGTAGATTCAGTAGCAATTAACAGTGACAGCTTGTGTGATTAGATATTTGAGGGTGCGTTACTAGTGAAACAGTGAACAAAAATATTTAGAATAATTTTTCTTGAAACCTGTATGATTAAAGTGTGTTATTGACGATTGGCTTGAAAGGATTATTGGACATTTACCCTCGTTATATTTTACAAAATAAATAACACTACATTTTGAGGATTGAAAGCTATCTCCTTCGTCAAGTAAAGAGACAATTAGTACATTTGAAAATACTTAGCTACAACGTATGGATATGAACTTCCACTAACAACAAAAGAAAGAAAATTAGACAAATTAAAGACATCCAAAAACTACGTGAAGTTTATATAGAAGAAATCGACCCAGCCCTACTGAATAAAAGTACAATAGTAGAATAGTACTGCAAGAAACCTATCTTTTATAAACATAACACTGAACGTTTATACAAGTATACATTCGGAAACCTCTTGTTGATAACACGTTAATAAATTATACGTAATGTTGTTTCAAAATTAGTAAGACATTTCTTCAAAATGTAAGTCAAAGTTATAAAGACCCCTTCACATATGCGGATATTTATTTTATTTGTTGACATGACAGTTACGTTATTCCTTTATTCAACTTTTAGGCTATATGAAAAATCACCTTTTTAAGATTCCTAAGTCAAATTCATGAAATTAACAAAACAAACATTATTATTATAACCAAACAAAGCCAAAAATATGCTCTAATTTCTCCATCTTCTTCACTACCTACTCCCACGAGCCAGCGTGAGCAGCAAATTAAACCAGTATTAGCTGCATGATAACCACCTTCAAGTAAAGATGCTTTATTTCATTGGGTCTCAGCAGTTCTATCAATGATACAACTTTCTTGTGCTCCCCTGTACTTATGTAGATATCTCTTAACGCTTTCCAGCATTTTGAGGCCTGAGACCAAGTAGATACCACATTGTGGAAGAAAGATTTACAATATTTCACACAATCGTATTAACACGATTTTAAAACCTATTACCTGGTTTACCCAGAGCCATTTATTGTAAAAATTTTTATTTTTTAATTTCTTGGGTAAGACATCTCTTGGATCAACCCTTCCCACCATAGTTGTTATGTGTAAAAGACTCGGTTGCTGGATCGTGTCTAAAACATCATAGTGCACTCAATTGTACATCCTGATCAGATAATAAAAAACCCCTTCATCTGTATTACATTGGATGGTTTCAAAGTACAGATTTGTACTTATACTTGTATATATTTGTACTCTGCATGCCCTAAGTATTATTTGGGCATGCAGAGCTTCCCCCAAGCTAGAATGCCATAAGATAAAAGAGACTGCACATAAGCAAAATAAACGATTTTAGTTTTATCAAAACACAAAATGTCATTTAACTGTCTAAAAGCAAATATATACTTCCTTGCTTAATTTTTTAACAAATTAATGTGATCTATTCATTTCATTCGAGAATCAAACAACACACCAAAATATTGTATAACGACACTTTCTCGATTTTATAACATGCACAGGCATTGTTATAGTAATTATTACAATTATGAATGCTTAAATCGTGTAAGTTGTAATCTGAATTTGAAGTAAGAGAAAGGGGCATAAATTTAGTTTTTGAAACGTTAAGTGATAAAACATTTTGGTCCATCCATTTTTTAATTGTCATGAGGTCAATTACAGATTTATTTTTAACATCTTGCTAAGATTTAACTTTGATAATACTTAGCGTGTCGTCAGCAAAAAGAAATAGTAAAAGAAATAATAACCTGGGGATCAACAGCTTTAGGTGACTTCTAAACCACCAACAGCCGGGAACCCGCCATCCTTGCACGGAGAGGATCTCTCAGCCATCACTATCCAAGGAGCAGCCACTCTCAATGTTCTATATTTAGACTTAAAACGTTGGAAATTTTGACAAACGATTTTTTCAATATTGGCAAAATTCTTTGTAAATCAACTGACATTAAAAGTGCTATTAATAGCTTTGTAGGTATTACTGTCTTCGCGTACAATTATGCGTAATAACTATTAATGTATATTTCAGAGGTTTTATGGATTGCTAAAAACAGTAAAATGTGTCATATAAATATTTTGAGACAACAGAGCTGAATTTTGGAAACATTCTTAAACATACAGTCAACCTTATATAGTAATAACATTTAAAATTTGAAGTGTTCGGTAGAATAAATACAGATTTATTATGTGATTTTTTTCATTTTCACCATGATTACTCATAAGTAATAAGTATAATTAATAAGTATATTAATTTATTTATTTCATAGAATAATCGTTGTGAATTTTGTGTATTTTAATGACATGTCACGAAAACCTTTTTAGTTTATATGCAAATGATCAGATTAAAGTGATTTAATTGAAGCAATGTAGTTTTGCGAAGTTACGGTCGGTTTTGTCGGCGGTTAGGTTAGTCAGGACATGCAATTACCACAGTCAGCCTCGTACATTGTGTATCTGTATTAGGCATGACTTGAAACCTTCCGCAATTAATAAGCACGAAAAAGATAATTTCGATCATCAATTTTATAAATCCGGAAAAAAGTACATTTCGTTTAATAAAGATTTTCGTTATGTTCTGTCAAGCCCTTCGATAAGTGTCTGAATGCTTTGAAATTTCATGTACTATGTATAAATCACAGGAATTGGAGGAGATTAAGTTATTAAAAACTGATTCAGTAACCTGCTAATTTAAATATCGTAAAAGATTATTGTTTTCATTAACTTATTTATAGAGTGTAGTTTAACACTGTACAAACAATGTACGTTGGTTAATGGAGACTCAGAACGAATGATATTAAAAACTATCGACTACTTGTTCATTCGTATCATGTAAGGCACATACCTGTGTATACTGTTACAAACAGATAGTACTAAAGTATTATACTCGTTAGAAAACCCGCAGAGCCAGTTCACCAAGTAACCATTTAAAACTATATTAATTACTAAAAAGTATTTATAATTTATTTTAACATTGAATTTTATAACTTTCACTATTATTACGCTTTAGATGGAAGTATAATTCATTAATTTCTGTTGTGATAGTAATTCTAACAGGAATATTTTGGATAATTTAAAACGCGAATTAAACAAATGATTTTAATACTCATATAAACATTTCCGTACACAGGCGTGTATATTATAAGATGAAAGGACGCAATAAAAATTTTCCCTGGCTTTCTCCTTCCCTCGACTGTCGTGCACATTCCACACTCGTGGGAACGTTGAAATATTTCCCGACCAGTGCGTTTTATTTCTATTGAGATTTTTGCGCTGTAAAAAATGATTGGTGTTTCACTTTTTAAATGCCCTTTTAGGCTCATTTGGAAGAAAGGTAGATTTAACATGTGGCCGTCGTGGCACAAAATCAAACTGACGATGCATTATTAGTTTATATTTTCAATTTTTACATGACCACTAGAACAATATATATATATATATATATATATATATATATATATATATATATATATATATATATCGTATGGGGGACAAAGGCAGCTATCCATAAATAAATAAATTAAAAATTACAATTATTAAAAAGTATTAATTATTTAAAAGTATTGTTTTTTGGGGGGGTGAAGTTGTTCGCGTCCGTAGCTTGCTACACGTGCTCAATGGGTAACGCTAAAACGAACAGCAATTTTTGGTAGCTGGACCGTCACTCTTGTGATCTCCCAGTTATGGCAGCTATCGAAGACTAGGACAATAACTCTAAATATTATTTTAATCTTAGGACTTTGAAACATTTAGTTACTCCATAATATTTAAACCATAAATGACAAAATGGTTTAAGCCTTATACATATGTTTGTAAAAACCTGGACTTTTTATGTAAAATGAATGCAAATTATGTTTGTAAACATATTCACTTATAACGCTTCAGTTGTACACCGTACTTCTAAAATCTTTGAACATGCAATAACATGAAACAATAATAGTTATTGGAAATAAGTATGAAAATGTTATTTTTAATTTACTTTGTGAAATAACTGAGCTAAAAATTTTGTGCAAAGGACATCTTAAAACGCTTTATTGGTTAAGACTGGGTAATGAACTTAACCCGACTATGTGTAAATACTGTCTCCACATCACGTTTCATAAAAATAATTTAGAGTAGTTATCGTTTTCACAATTATTCCCAAAGTGTTGCATACAACATAAAGTATTATACGCCTGCCATCTGAAAATCTTAAGAGATATTAAAAACATTGTGAAATGACCTGAGAACATATTTTTGTTTTCCGGCACAATATATAATATCTTATATAACTATTCATTTTGCCAACTTTAAACGGCAACCTTCCTTAAACAAAAATATTTCGAAAAATGTTAAATAATAAATATAATGTTTTGAACTATATAAAATATGTATAAAAGAATATCAAATGAAGTTCATATTGGGAATTAATTAAGTAAATATTTTGCCACAAATGGTAGATGAAAACGTTTTGTGGTTAAAACTGGCCAACGAACTCAGCCCAACACTCGTGCTATTATTGCTTCTTTGCTTTAGTTATTATTGAGATTTTTAAAGTTTATTTAACGTGTTCACAATCTCGTATTATATTGTATAAGCATGCATATACACGTATCGTAATTACATATAAAGTTTAATTCAAAAAGTGCGCCAGTTTATATCTATTAAAGTAAGATGTTTGATTTAAGAAATGCACTAAAAAATAAAAACATTATTATGTTCACGTAACATTACAATTTCACGTATGAAAAATTATGTTATGCACGTGGCCTTCTCTACTGCTCTAGTGTACAACTCTGTCTATGAAATTCACTACGGTTGCACGACTAATTTCCTCTTCCATTGTGCTGAAAACTTGTCGAATTTCCTCCCTCAAGCCACTGATGTTTCAAAGTTTATTGGCAACACCTATGACTTCACATAACCCAGAAAATTTAAGTCACAAGGTGTCAAGTCACACAATCTTGGTAGCTGTTGATGGACGGAATTCCGAGAAATGACTTGATCCCAGATACAGCAGTTCTGCGTATTACCAAACTCACTTAAGTGGAAGTTGCGCTTCATCACTGAAGATGATTTTGTTTGCGAAGCTGTCATCCTCCTGACCTTTTCTCAATACCTAGTGAACAAACTGACGTCTCTTCTGATGATCTGCTACTTTCAAATGTTGCGTAAACTGAATTTTATAGGGGTGATATTAAGATGAGTACCGGGGAATTCTCCGTAAAGAGGAACATCTTAAATCCAATTTTTAAAAGGTATTGATTTCGCTAGGGTAACATCCACACTGTCACCAACCAACACAATGCTCTGCTCAGTTTGGCTGGAACGACAACGACCAGAACTTTTAAGGTCCACTATTGAACCTGTCTCAAAGAACTTGTTCATGAGTCTGAGAACTGTTGACTCATTCGGTGCCTCATTACGCCCTAGAGTGACGCAAAGTCGCGTGACACTAGCCACATAACTCCACTCTGGCAAAACGTTTTATAACGAGTTTGATAAACACTCGCTGCGCACAAGTAAACTTATCCATGGTTAGACAAAGAATGCAAGAACGAGAGAAATAATAGCTGTGTAAACAATCGAAAAATTCCTGGAAATAATACAGAAGTAAATCATTGTTCATAATCGATAAACGAATTTTTATCAACCGTTTCAAAACCTGCGCTCTTTTTGGATGACCCTATATATATATATATATATATATATATATATATATATATATATATATATGTATGTATATAGTTTTATGATTTTAACAGTTTTGAGATGTGGAGGTCATTATGGGAGAAATTCATAAAATTTCCGGAAAATTCCGTCATTTGTTTGACAAAAGGCTAAATGTTACTAGACAAGGATATACCTTTAAAGTAGAAGAATATGGAAAAAGTTTTGTCAGTAATTCTATTCAACTAGAGTAATACCTTAGTGGTTCGGAACACAAGTAACTGCATAACCAACCCTAACAGAATAACTAACCTTCAAGAATGAATTATATATTAGTAAAAAATACAAAAAGTTTTTCAAATCTTCAAACTGCTTTCTAAGCTTCAATACTAAGAAAGTTAAACACTGATTTTCCACATGAAATACATTTTGAATATTAAAAAGTTTTGAGTAAGAAAATAAAGCTAAAATAGTAATAAATATTTCCTATATATAAAAAAATAAATAAAACTCCTAGAACGTAAATTTAAGATATGTATCATAAGTTATGTGAGTATTTTATTCAAACATAATTTATGTGAAATTATTATTTTGAGAATAAAATATCGAAAGTGCATTGAAAATGAACTTACTTGACAAATATTTGGTCCATGTCAAAACAAAAGGCATCGGTATTAAATTCAAACATTTTGTCATGTGATTGAACTTCGGTTGTTACTTTAATTTAAAATTTAAATTAAATATATCAAGAAATAATACGCTTAACTTAACTTTAATGAAGTTAACTAGTACTTACCTTGACTAAATTTTATCCTAATCCCACGCTTCCACCTAAGATTTATAAAATTAAAAAGTAATGAAATCTTTGAAATCTTGTGAGAAAATAAATAAATTGCATTATTATATATATATATATATATATATATTATATTATATATATATATATATATAATTAAATATATATATATATTATATAATTATAATAATATATATATATATATATATATATATATATATATATATATATCTAATTTAGATCTGACTGTTAAGGAATATATATATACCTATATATTATCTGCCCACTGGCCATTTCTTCTACTGAAAATCACTAACAATGTACTAGAAGTCTTATGTTATAACTGAGAACTAACAGTTTGGTTTTCCGAAATTAAAACCAACCTTTTTAGTCTTAAAATAAATTACTTAACTTTAAGTAGATACGGAAACAACGATGTATTCACGAACAGCATGAAACAATAGTACTATCCCAGGACTGGCATTTAGTCCTTCGAATGTGAGAGTTTCAAAAGGATGAAACATTTGAAATTGTAATTTTGTTTCAACACATATTGTTCTTAGTTCGTAACACCTAAAACCAACCATTAGATGTGTAAATAAATGTTATTTATGTTCAATCTAACCATATAAAAATCCTACATTGGTGACACAGTCTCGTTGTGTAGTTTCCTGACCGTGATAAAACTATCATTTATGTTTCTGGTGGTTTTAAGTGTATCAAGCTAAATTTAATTTAATTAAAAACAACCGTAGTTTCATATTTTTAAACCTTTTCATACCTTCGCCTTTTTACCTTAAAAACCAAGGTTCCTGGCAATCGATTCAAATTCAAATTCAAAAATCCTTTATTCAATAAAATGTACATTGCACAATGAATAGCGTCAACCTACAATAAGTATAATTACTAATAATTAATAATATTGAATAATAGTTAAATAATAACAAAAATTTGCATATAATAATTAAATTAATACGAGCAACAGCTGACATATAACTTAAACCAAACTAATATAATAAGTAGCAAAATTTTAAAACAAATAAAAATTTAACATTTAACAGGTCACCAATCAGAAAAAAAAAATATTTTCCAAGACGTAGTTAGTTTCTAACATAAATTCTTAAAAGGATGTTATCACAAAATCTTCTTATGTTTATGGCACCACGTGTATACATAAACTACAACATAAATAATAGCTTACAAGTAAATAAATAGACAAAGTGTATACACAAATTTTAATTATAGTTTCTTTCCCAAAACTCCTCAATGGAATATGGTGATATTTTAATTAACAATTCTTTTAGTTATTTTTTTAAATTTAATCAAATTTTGTTCCAACAAAAACTTCCGGGGAAGGTGATAGAGCATTGTAGTGCCTACAAATTTATTTTTTTTAGTATAAAATTTCAAATTATGAGGTTCTACTTGCCTGTTTGTACGAGTGTTATAATTATGCCTATTTGTTTCTTGGACAAAATTTATATTTACTTTAGCATATGCTACAGTTTCCAGAATGTATAATCCAAAAACAGTTGGAATGCCTAATTCTACAAAAATATGTTTCACTGATTGGTCTCTTTTTAAGTTCTTTCTTTGATTTCTTTCTTTGAAAAACTTCCTTTATCGACTTAAAGAAAAACCCGATTGTGTGTTTTGTGTTTATACAGTTCGAACCACTTCATGCTGGCGCAATCAGCCCCCACTTCTTAACTGTTAGAACTATTTATTTCAAGTTCATTTGTCAGTGTAACAATTTAAGTATTTCGAGTAACCAGTATGCAATTAAGTTCTTAGAAATGTTTCAAAAACATTTTTACGGTAGAAAACAATATTTATTCGTGTGTAAAGGTACACTCGAAGGGATGGAATAAATCTGGCAAAACATTGCTCAAAGCAGTCCAGCAAAGAGTGAGCGATAAGGGAGATTTACCGCCTAATCGTGTTTGTCCTAACAAATCTTATCAGCAGTTTGCCATTAGTCATTATGCTTAGTTTTATCAATGATTGGTTTGAGAGCTGATTAATTGCCATGCAAGATCATCGCAATAAAAATACAAGGTTTTATAAGTTAATATTTTATCCAGTTTTCATTGTGTGTATCTCAAAACATTATTGTATAACTTAGCAAACACAATATTTAATATTATTGTATAAATTAAATAATTATATTTAAAACCAGATGTGTTTTGTTTTCCAATTATCGTTTACATTAGTGCACAAAGTTTTCATTCATTAAGATACAGAAAAGTATTATTCCATTGGTTTTTCTAATTTAACCCTTCCTATCTAGAGAAATCGTATTTAAAACCAATAATCTGTAACCAATCAATTGTTTACTACTATTAGTATAGTTCCAGATATAAAGTAAGCTTTTCTTTAAGTTTAAACCGAACAGTTTATCGGGACTTAATGACTATCGTGTAGCCAATAAATGTCGGTTACCATCAAATATATTGTGCTGGAACTGTGACATCAGGAAGAGACATATAATCCAAGTTACCTCAAAGGTTTAAAAAGTTAGGAAGACGACCACAAGACAGAGTAAAAACATCGATGAGTGTTAATATAACGGCTGTAACTTTTAAATTAGGATAAAATACAACCAGTAGCAATGTATCCCACCTCACTCTGTAAAAAATGAGGTTTATGACAATATTTTTAGTAAAGCTAATGGCAATAATAAATAAAGATGGAGTTCACTATCAAATTTAGAATAATTTATTGGAATATATTATAATCTATTCCCGCGGCTTCGCACGCTTTTCGTAAGCTTTTCCCGTTCATGAGCACTTCTGGTTCAAGTGAATTATATTTCCAACGCCAATGTACTGATTGCCTTGTTGCCACGACTAAGAACATCTGTCAAAGGTGTACGTTTTTTGCCTTTGTACACGTATATGTACTTTATTCATAAGGGGTCTAACATTCAAGCTTCGAACAGAAATTGATTTTATGCGCCTTCAAACAGTGTTTAGCTATTTAATATTCATAACTGTCCCGTAATTTATGTTTATAATGTGCAGGCGCTTTTAAAACTTGTATCTTTTGCAGCGTCGCCTGGTGGCTAGTTACATTAACATAAAATACATTTAAGTACAATTTTTCATAATGATTGGTAAAATATTTTTTGATTCTATAAAGGTTGTCGTTCTACAGACAAACGATCATATGTTCATATATATACATGATACATCTGACTGATATTTTACTGCACAAAGTGTTAGAATCAGATGTTCAGTGAAATATGGCAAATATATGACAAGTTCAGTCTAAAAATGGTTGTTACTGAAATTTCTGTGACTGATTACAATAGCATATATATTGTTGTAGATTTTGTTGTTTAAATGTTATTATTTGAATAACATTTTACGGATATAGTTTTTTAACATCTTATTAATATATTGTATAGTTAGAATCAAAATTTAGATGAAAATGTTGGGAAATATTCTATTCTGTAAAAACAATATTTATATTAAAATAGAACATGAGCCTTGTGGATTATACTTCTTATTGCTTCTTAAAATACATTAAACCAGTAAAGATACGTTATAATTGGTTTTAAATTATACAGTTTAAAGTATTACCTTTTAATTGAACGTAAAATAATTGTTTTATTTCTATGAAACTGGCCAGTTAAAGAACGCCATCAAATTAAATTTTCCTGTTTGAATAATTATTGCGCAATGGAATGACGCAACCATATTGCGCACCTCAATGTTGCGTAAAGTAGCAGCAAAGTCTACTTTAGCTGATTATTGTGAAACCACGACGAGATTAATGTTTGTAATTCAGGAAATGGGACGAGCGTGAGCAAATCTTTGCCACTCCTGGAAACGTTGTTATTAACTAAAAGCCCCATTTCGTTAAGATAACGTTTATGCTTTGATACTTGTATAAGTGTTACTTTGTGCATTGTGTATTCTGTCTCAGGTTTTGTATTAAAAATCAATCTAATTTTAAAACGTACAAATAAACTGGGAAGGAGACAGTGAGTTAATACATGACGCAAATGTTATCATCGAAAACCTTCTTTTCTCTTAGATACTTATTCTATAACATTGGCGTAGCTGCTTATGTGTGTATTGTATTGTAGATAAATTTCATTTTAGGTGTAACGCCCCGTTGGTAAATCGTTACCGACAGACAAAATATATGTTAACTATGATTTCAGAATTAATATAGTACATATTTATTGGTCACCTAATTTTTCCATTTTAAAAGAAATCTATTTTCTAAATAATAATAGTTAATTTGACCCGTCACCAACTAAGTAAATTTAAGGTTTGAGCCCAGAAACTGGAATCGAATATTATTGCAATAGAAATAGAACAAAGTTATGGAGCTGGAATTGTGCAGCTAGCCTCGTGCACTGCTGATACAAATTGCTGACCCCAGGGCTAGCTAGCCTCTCACACAGGCCCTAGTCCTTTTTGATTGGCCACGGCCGCTGAGGCGATGACCGCCGCTTGACCTGCTGAGCCGGTGATCGTCAGTCGCGTTCAAAATTATATGTAGTTAACATCTCGGTCCGCGTCCTCTCTACCCCTGTAATTGTAGCATTGATTAAAATCATCTTATAAATTTAGTTTGCTTCTAAAGTATTACTTGTATTATTTTATAGCATGAATTTAATGACCGATTGTATTAGTGAGTAAAAATTCGGAATTAAACTTATTTAATCAAATCCAATCGCCACGTGAGTAGTTCTTTTACCTGAGTCAAAAGCATCGGAAGTTCTGATTAATTCTTTAAGCGGGTTCAGTGGAGTTACATAGGTTCTGTAAAAACAAGCAGAACATATGATGTGAACTATATACCTCATGTTTATAACCATGAAGAGAACACAAAACATAAAACTACACAAATTACAGGTGCACAACACAAAGCATTTTATTAATAAAGAAAATATGAGAAACTAAGAAAAGAATCTACATCGCTTTATTACATTGCATGCAATAATTAAAACCATAAGACTACACAATATTGTTAAACTATACAAACATTCTGTTCATACCAGAGATAATGAGAGATCTTGAAAAAATCGATATATGTGTATTACACTGCGTGCGGTACGTAATATTGTAATACTACAAAACACAGGTGCACTACACAAAACATTATGTTCATACAAAGAAGATGAGATTGGGGAAGAAAGTATGGATATGGGGGCATTGCATTGCGTGTGTTACTTAAGATCATAACACTACACAATTCAGTTTAACTACAGAAAATATTCTGTATACAAATAAGGTGAGAGATTCTGTAGGAAAGTATGGATATGGAGGCATTAAATTGCGTGTGGTACTTAAGAACATAAACTAAAACAATATAGTTGAACCACACAAAACATTCTGACTCTACCACAGAAGGTCAGAAACTGAGGGAGAATCGATATTGGCATATTACATTACGTGCAGTACATATTAAAACAATAAACCGGATGGCGATGGGTTTGTTAATGCCTTCAGCCTAACACATTTGTTTTGAATCTCAGAGTCATAGTGCATGGGCTTCATGTACCCAAACTAGAACTATATATTCTATATGATTAACAGTGTTTGTATCTCCTAGGAAACTATTACTAGTCTGCTACCGTTAAAACAATATTAAGGTATTTAAATACTACGTACAAAACATTTTGGATTATAGTTGTTTATTTGTTCTGGTTGCCTTAGAGGGAGAAAATGTAAAAAAAAGTCTCGATATTCTGTCATTAGAGTATATGCAATAGGCAGATTTCATTGGAATCTACCTAATATAAAATGTTCTTTTGGGATAACTGAAAGTGGAATTTTGATTAAATGGCGTAATAAATGATATAACGCAACGAAATTGCTATATAAATCACAAACCTGCCCAGTAAATAATAATAAATAAATAAATAAAATAAATACAAATTTCTTTATATTACACGGGGATTTTCAATTACAAACTAATTTTCAGATTGAAATAGTTCTACGTACAGTTAAAATATTTCAAATAGCAATAAATAACACTACAAGCACTAACAAAAAAGTAATAGTTACACAAAAAAGAACAATAAAATGGTTTAACCTAATATCTGTCCAATGCTATATTTGTCATTGATAGCTTACAAACTAAAGTGGATCATCGCTTTATAGATAGCGAATTAATTTTGTTTCGAATTGTGAATCCGCGTTTTGTTTTAAACTATCTGAAATGCCTTATACAACGAAGGTAAAATTGTGAAAAATGTTTATTTCTGACTGAAGCCTAAATTGTGGGAAATAAAGCTTCTTCTGTTGCGGGTGGTAATCTGAGATATCTCTTCCCGGTAATAGAGTCTCTCGCTACGGTACTGTCGTTCATTCAGTTGTACCGAATGACGATAACACATGGGGGTGGTGACTTCTGAGGTCGTAGTAATAAATACTCGAATTGCAAAGTTTACTTATAAGTTCAATTTAATTTATGAAACTTACAAGCACCACTTTTAGTTGGTAAATTAAATGTATGCCTTCCCACGTTGCTGCCAATTAGAGTACAAGAACTAAAAATGTATATCTGATAGGTGGGCCTAAAATATCCAATGTTCTATGGAATTATGCCTACGATATTTTACTTTATAAAACTTTAATATTTTACTTTCCTTCGCAATATGTAGACTCACAACCCGGGCGTCGGCGTCTTGGCACGAGACATTGAAGCTGTAGTCTAAGAAGGGTTATTTCTAGTCGGTAATTACTAGAAGAGGAGTAGAAGTTATGAAAGTGGTAGCCATCTACTCAAATAATACGTGAGATACGTGAGCTCGCCTAAAACAAATTCGCGACGGTATTAGCCATTTAATGAGACAAAAAACTTATTACAACAACGTGCTCGTCAGAAGGACGACGCCACAACTTGTATCTATTTCAATCAAGCAAATAAAAGATCTTCAAGGGTAAGTTACTTTACTATTTACAACTTTACTTTACGTTACATTCATTTTTATATGTTTGGCATCAAAGGGCTAATTTAATAATACGGAAATATAAATTTTACTTACGGACAAGGCGCGCGAGGTCTAATCGGTCACGTAGTTGGGCTGCTACAGAGGGTTAGAATAAAATATTCATACGCGTGCCAATTAGGTAGTTACTCCGCCGATAATTTAGTTCCGGAACATTGGATAAAAAAATAATATTAAATTATACTGGCTGACTAGGTTGTGAAATTTACATTATATAAAGTCTAACTAACTAACGGTACACAGTTTGGAGACAATGCAGTATGTAAGTATCCTGCATACGGTTGCTATCGAAAAAATGTTAGAAGCCTCTCGATAGGTAGTCACATGATCGTTCAACCTCAAACAGGCAAACAAAACGGACAGCATACAAAATTCCTTTTCTGTCTGGTTGACTGTCTACCTGTCTCCATCTACAAGACATCTCCAGATTAAAATGAGCAATATATTTGAACAAAGAAGATGAATACGCGGCATGCCGTACTTCTTGTTCCATGTATGAAGTTACAATTTTGTAGTGTTTTTACACAACTTTTTAGAACAATTATATGTTTGTACCTTGTTTACCATTGTTTTTATATTATATTGTGAACTATGCTTTTCCTTACCGAAATCTCGTACATAGTGATAATCGTACTATGCAATATATTTATTTGAATTGCCATAATCATTATATTCTATGCGCAATCGGAAAATATACCTGTCTAAAACAAAATGCAAGGTGTAAGAAGGATGTAATTATTTTACAAAATCAGGAGAAAAAATAAGGAAAAACTATAAGTTTACGTAAAACCAATTCTTCCCTAAAGAAATGTGGAATAAGAGTAATGGTTTTGTAATATTTTCCAAGATTGAAAGTTAATACAAACACTCGCTCTGGAATATAAGAATGGAAATCAACATCGAGGACGAAGCCCAACTTTGCACCGGATAAGCCTCCATCAAGCGTTGTGAATAGTTTATTAGGCTACCATATTTTCCTCTTGGTCTTTTGCATTATCTTAGCTTTTCTTTCCTTATCACCTCGTATGTCATGAGGCAATGTGATCGCTTTACACAATTTTAATGCACGCAATTAATAAAAACTACATTTTTAACTATTACACCACGTGAAGGATTATTTTAAGCAATAATCGTTAATGTATTATTTAAATAGGAAACACAAAACTGAATAGTGAGGCTGATATAAAACGTAAAATAAAAAACATTATGGTTGCCTGTAAAGTCGGTTTTACGGGCGAAGATTTTACGTGACAACGTCTTTTTCTCGGTAGAATATTTATTGATATGAATATTATTAAATTGCACAATAGGAACAAGGAATTGAATGAAAATAAGAATTGCACAAATTTTAACTATAGAAATATATTTTGTTTACTAAAACATTGTACATAATTTGAAATTAATTAAAATTTGTTATTGTAAATGGTAAAGTTGAATAAAACATTTACTAAAATTGGAATTTGAAATTCTTGCTAAACACAGTTAAATTCTAAATCCGCGCGTGGTGATTGGTCGGTTTAGTTCGTTTGTTTGGTCGCACTGTTATGACAGGTTAGAGGTTATAATTTGTTATTTTAAATGTTTGACTAGCAATACGCGCTGTTTCTTCTCAATCGACTGAATTACGATTGATTGCAGAGTGATTTAAACTAATAATTTACTTAACACTATCAACATTTGTCAATAGTGTGACATAACCTATAAACTCAGTTTCTCAACTTTTGTGTCAATCTAACAATTAATCAATCAATCATAGTTTACGATAATGAAATATCAGTGTACAATTATTTACCTTTATTGTTGTAGTTGTTGTAAATGACGAATCTAAGCACTCCACATTTTCACGAATAAACATAGTTATCTGCTTTATCCCGTGCGGCGGACCCACAGTTATCTGCTTTATCCCGTGCGGATCCCGTGCGGCGGACCCACTGGACGGGCATCGTAACGTTACCGGGCGTTACACTTTTTCATGAGTGACTCCGAGCCGCAACCTAATTTAAGACGTTGTCACGTCAAAAGTTCATAACATTTCCTTTAATTTCCAAGCAAGAAGATAAGCTTTTTAGCTTACCCATTTAGGAACAGGGTTTCGTTCCGTATAAGACATCATATCTGACAGCTCATATAGCACTAACGACTTACAAGCAGCTGGGATATAATGTAAACTGTATAACAGACATACCGTGATTCATTAATACGTCTTGTTTACCAACCCGTGTTCATTGCGAGATACAAACACAATATACGTAGCTTTACTTGCAAGGTAGGTACGCCATACCACGTGACTAGTAGCTAGCTTCACTAAATGTAGTGCCAAATTTACTAGATTTTAAGTTGGCGAAGCCTCAAATATTAAATCGATAACAATAGTTATCAATCGTTGTTTTAAACAGTTTTGCAGTTGCCAAGCATTTTTTAATATTAAAAATAAAAGATTTAATTAGTTAGACAAAAATACTCATAACCACAATAACAAGTATTTTCAACATAATTTATAAATGGCATGTTTTCAACTATATTAATATATCTTCATATTGTCTTGCTAACTCTTTTATATATAAATTAGTGTCGTAGTTTGCCATATTATAACATAAAAAGTAATATGTTAAGGAAATTTAAAATTAAAAAGACAAATTCTATAAGCAGCACTTCTAAAGTTTCCATTTAAGTAACAATGATCTATAACTTCTAAAGTTGTCATCATATCAATCTTTTATACATACTTTGATAATGTAGTTAATAATAATCCTTACAAGACATTTGTTTTGAAATTTGACAAAGATTAGAAGTTTTATATAAATTTTTCCTTTTACTCAGTTATTTTAATTGGTCTCACGGTTTTAAAATTGAATTTTAATGCTATATGCAGATTTTGTATAAGAATTTTAGAAGTTGAAACTTTATCTAAAATACTCTGAAAATTGATAATAAATTATTCATGGATGAAAAACATCATGTCCTGTATATTAATTTGTTATGACGACTTCTGGATAGTTATGAATTTACTAATAAAGAGTGGGAAGAGAGAGGAGGGGGGAAGGAGCTTCATACCAAGACCACAAAGACCTGTAATGGCATGAAGTTATTGCAGTTTATATCTAACAAATCAATACTTAATTCCGTGTCATAAATTTTAGAGGTTTGCATTTAAACAATATTCAACGATTCATAAAGCTTTATTTTGACAATTATCACAAAATCTTTTCATCATGTACCCATTTTAGTCATTCAATATATGATCCATCATAAACAATTATGTTTATTCATTCTTGAATTTGTTTTTAAACATCTTTTTAAAATCTCCGCCTGCTATACTAATATTATAATAATAGCAGCAAAATATATAAAAATGGTCTTTATTCCTGATCAGATTTCAGTCTTAAAACTCTGGTTCACAAGTCGATTATAGTGCGATATACATAATTTAAAACCTGGTTTGAGGCAAATAAACTGTTGTTTGAGCACTTCATTCTGAGATGTATTATTGAAACTTTACTAAACAGCACGGTTATAGGAGATTGGTATCTATCATTGGAAATATTAATTTAAATGACATTACATTATTATAAAATGATAAAGTGAAAAGATCAGGCTTGCAATGATATATCTTGTACTGTGCCATTAAATATAAATATATCTAGAACAAAATTTAATTAACTATATATAAATTCATTAATATTTTCAACCATGAAGATGGAAAAGAGTAAAATACTAACACGTTATTTTAGCCAAGCTATAAGTAAAGTTTGAATTTCGTATTAACCTTCAAAGGTGGGTGGAAGGCTTTGTATCCCTGGAGTCCAGAAAAACAAGGAAGCTTTCTTTGTTGCTTCCAGCCTTTCACGAAACTGTTTAGCATGTCATCTTGTCGGGTGTGACAATCTACAATAATCGCTCGCGTTGACAGTTGAGGGTATTCACTAATTTCCTAAACCTTATGCATGATCCCTCCCAGATCTTCAATTGATAGAACATTGGCTGACTTTATATGGTGAGGAGTGCGATATAATTTTCTCACAATGAAAACAAACTTTTGTGTGCAGTTTCGCCTCAGTGAAATGATCATACATACTTATATATTATCCTATATATGGTATATACTCACATTTTAATATCAAATATATCATTTATACTTCCTGGGTGAAACAGTAAGTTTCAAAACACATGAAGAGAGTAATTTATTATTGAAAATACCAAAGAATTAATCAACAGCAGTCTCGAATATTTTTGAATTAAAATTTTAAATCGATTCCCAATTTAAACGTTAAAACAATAGTGTTGTTTGAATAGGTTGTGTTTAGTAGAATTCCAAAATGCCTAACGTGTCGGAAAGAGCTTCATTACATTTTGCTATTTCCTTTACTCTATCGTTGCCTGGAATTAGTGAAAATCATATCGGATCAAAGAATAACTTCGCTAAGCAACATTATCGTCAGTGAAGACCATGAACTGTTATTTTATTTTTGTTTTGTTGCACAATCACCGACTCACGTAGTAGATAAGAATTCGTATCGTGTGTTTACTAGTGATTTACCGGTTATCGTTACACCATTACAACAATACTATGTATTGTTTGCTGTTTATTTGTAGCTTTTACATTTTCCAATTGTTTAGTGTGAATAAATAACCGTTTGTGTAGTGTTTTATAAATTAATGAAATGTAAAATGTGTGTGTAAGTTATTACCAGCAGGTTGGCCTATGTGTATGTACAAAATGTATTGTTGTAAACTTATGTAAGTGTACTTTCTATAGGCCTATAAATAATTTTTGTTTAAAAATTTGTTACCTAAAAAAGATTAGGCCTTTTTTTCACAGTTTTTACTTTAGTAAAATAGAAATTGTTGCCATTGAAATGATGTACATAAAACATAAACTTAATTTTTTCTTCTACACGTATTACATTTTAGTTACATAATGAGTTCATTTAATAGAACCAAAACTATCATAATTATATATAAAAAAGTGAAATAAGACACTTTTGCCATCTTTTATAGTTTTATATATTATCAACAAACTACTTTTACTGAAATATTATTTGATACTTTTTTAGTTAGATATATAACTAAACTCTTGTATATTTTGAATTTATCCAAATAAATTTCACATTAGCCATGAAGGTGTTATATATATATATATATATAGGAGAAATATTTATTCTTTATTACTTTTATTATTTAAATAAATTTATTTTTAAAAGTAAAATTAAAATAATAAATTCTTCTGTTGTACACAACAACAGTTGTAAATATCTATCTTTTAAGAAACAGTTACTGTTTCTTAAAACATAGATATTTTTCAAATGCCTGTATCTTGAAAAATAGACCATCAGTGATTAAAATAAAAATCCACATTGTGGGACAAATGATTGACATTTCTTGGGTTATGTAAAAACGGACTTAACATATTAGGTCATCACAGCGCAATAAACTAAATCATTATTGTCAATATTTTGTGATTGGGAGATCTGTGTTACAGTTATAAGAACTTGAACTTGTGCCTGAGGTGCTGTTGGTACAAAAGAATGGTACGACTCAATTGAAAATTAT
The DNA here is from genome assembly GCF_021130785.1 of Homalodisca vitripennis. Taxonomy (NCBI): domain Eukaryota; kingdom Metazoa; phylum Arthropoda; class Insecta; order Hemiptera; family Cicadellidae; genus Homalodisca; species Homalodisca vitripennis. The sequence goes on from NC_060213.1 coordinate 37,290,862, forward strand.
TTTACTTCTAATATAAGTATTTTTTTTTATTATTTATACATTATTTTGGACTTATATCCGACTGTATCACTCGAAAATATTGTCAGCTTTTTCTTAGCCTGACGGTAGGAATCTTGTGGGACTGAAGCCATATTGGTTGCTTGATTCAGCTTCAGCTAATTAGGGCCCTCTCCGTCCCCTTCTGTATAGGCAGTAGTGTATTATTGGTAGTTTAAATTTACCATATGATGGGTGAAGATGACTCACTACAGTGACGTGTGAGCAGTGTTTACATGTGGAGTAAACCGGAAAAGTTGGATATTAGCCAGTAGTTGGTTCTTAACCGGCCACGTAAACCTTACAACTGTATATATATAATTTATTAGGTAGGTCTTTAGAGACATACGAGAGACATATACTCGTATATGGTCGTGGACGTTCTTTGTTTAAATCTCCATTGAGTATTATTACAATGATGAATTTCACATCTTTTTAATACAAAATATAAGGGCAAAACAACTACAAAAGACACAATCAATACCAATTTTTTTATCCAGAGGTGAAATGTGTACAAGAACATCTAATTATGTGTAAGCATAATACAAACACAAGAAATCATGAAGAATGTAGGGATGCACAAGAAACCTTAGATTAAGAATTTTAAATGTTAGAGAATAACTATAAATATTTAATTTATATTATAAAATAAATCAAAAATGTATAAAATTAAAGGAAATTCGAAAGAGAATACACAAAGGAAGCATAGAACTAGAGGCATTATGTTGAAAGTGCAAAGGAAGACTGACATAAGTCGCTCGAGCAAGAAATAGGGATAAGAACAGTAAAATGATAAGGCTATTTAGCCCATAATATTATGTGGTATGTCACATGACAGAAAATAATTATTATGACAAATAAAATTATTATTATTGTTTTGTTGAATAAAGCAATTACGAATAAGCTATCAAAGAAATGCCGATTATCAGAATAATCAGCAATTATGGATATCAACAGTAACATTTTCATAACAATGTCTACAGACTGTTTCCTATGGAGGCGAGGAACATGTATCGATTCTTTTAAAAACAAACCGGAGGAAGCGTTACACAAACAAGAGAACTCGATATTGCAGAACGGATGAAAACAAACCAATAACGGACGAAACCGTTTAGTCTCCTGATGTGATCTCATCGATGTTGTTTTTCTGACCGTAGCCGAAAACGGAATATTTTATTCACTGCTTCATATAATTTGACTCTGGAGAACAATAATTATTTCAGCTATGACACGGAAAGTATTGCTTACAAAAAGTTTTTTTACGTTAATAATTATTTACTTATTTACTACGATCTTACATAGTGTTAATGTACTTATGGCGGATTTATCAAGCTTGATTACAGAAACAACGTATAGGTAACTCTTCCTAACTTACGGAAACCCGTATTGTTGAACAAGTATAACACAGCATTAGCAAGAAAATGCCAGAAGGATGATTATAGAAATGTAAAACTACATTAGGTATTATGTAAATGTGTTGTATGTGTGTGGTTTAACTAGCCACCTTGAAGGTACGAAATATATTTTCCAATACTAAACAGAATTAAATAAAAGTGAGGAAACACACTGATAACATTTTACTATAGTCTGGTAGAACATAAAACCAAACGTAATATTCATGAATCAAATACATTTAAATTACATAATTTGTATTAATACACTGTTATCAATACTTGTTAATCTTACTTAATCACGCTCCCATTCATGCCAACGTCATATAGTAGTAGCAGTGTTGCTGTAATTATAATAGTTAAACAACCCAACTGGTGCCATGGTGAGGAATCCATAGAATACAGGAGTTGTATTCTATCCATAGGAGCCTTATATCCATAGAATATAAGGCTTGTGGTACTAGGTGGTGTTAGTTAACTAAACTGTGAATACTTTTTTAATGTTTTTTGTTTACAATGAAATGTTTAAAAGGATAAAACGATTACAGATATTGTCATTCCAACAATTTATAACATTACACTTTGATGATTAAAATCTTCTTTAGGTGCGTAAAAGAATCTCATGCATTGAAAAAATTATAAAATACTGGACAATAGACTGCCACTCAAAGTTAAATATTAGGTCGAGACTGGAGCGAATGAACCCAGGGAATGTCACTGCTCAGGAACCAAGAGCACAAACACGTCGCACCTGAAGTAATGAAGGTGTTGCAATGAATAAGAACTCGGCACTTCCTGTGATATCGCGGCGTGTCACCTGAAACGAAAGAAACAGGAAGGCGGTGGTTGCGAGGGGGTAGAGCGAAGGGCAGCCGTCACCAACCTTTTTTTTTTGTTGTTGCCCTCAAAGTCATGCCGTGTGTATGGATCTTATTAGTTTAAATGGTTATATTTTCAAGGTTTCTTTGCCTCAAGAAGCCTGTTAATATCCTTGGATCCAGCTTGAGACGAAACAATCAGAGATGTTTTATGCTGTAGGACGTGAAATTGATTCAGCCTCTCGTGGTTTACCTGAACATGTCTTTACCCTGTGTCAACTTACAATAAGTATACAGCAGTAGCCTTTATCTATTGGTATGTAAAGGCAGGGAAACATCAGCAGGCCAAATCCCCAGAAACCAACTTCGTGTGACTCCTTGGCTAGTAGTTTTAAAAGTATTTGAATACCGTTTTCTGCATCCTAAACAATATTTAAAATTTTATTTTTGTAATTTTACCCCCTTGAGTTACTCTATCAATGTGTAGAGTAGGAAATATGAGCAGAACTGGACTCGATTACGTGACAAAAACACTTGATACAATCTTAGAACAAATGCTTGCGATATGGTCGTTCCAGGTCAAAAATTTGTCGAGATGCACATTTCAAGAAGAATAATTTTGTTCGAGTGCGGTAATATTATTGGTCTATCTTCACTTATAATCTGCCAAAGACAGATGTTTACATAATTTGATTTACAACGACTTCTTTTTAAATTAATGTAACTGAGAAAATTCATAAGTTTAATATAGTATATTTGTTTCCTAAACGTGCTAATGTTTGCTTATGCGGAGAGAGTCCTTTCGTATGCTAATTGTATATACAACTTAGACAATCACCATATAATAAAAAATAAACAGGGCCAAGTATAGACCTCTGGAGGACTCTATGATTTATTGAGATAGCTCGTCCTTGAAAGAAGTTTACGTGCACTCTTTGACTGTTGCCATTTAAGTACGACATGAACACTGAAGCGGAAATCCACAGACTCCAAATACCTCGAGTTTGTACTTAATCTCATGAATAGTTCAAACAGGTGCAGCAAACTAGATTGGTTTATTCACGTACTAAAAAATACTTCCACTTTTGAAGCATTGAATTTTTCAGTCGAATTATGTTATTTACAAGGGAATTTTAGCTCCAATTCTTACTCGAAGGCTGGGTAGAGCATCTTATCGTAGCATAATAGCAAACACTTTTAGATTAATGAAGTGTTACTTCGTAATATAATTTAATCGTATACATCATTAGTTCCCTTAGAATTAATAAAAATCTACAATATCTGTAGATATAATGAATGCAATTTGTGTCGAATATAGAAATTTTAAAGTTAGAAAAACTCTACTGCAACAGTTGCGACCCACTATAACAATACAATACTTTGTGTACACATGCCCGGTTTATTGCTATACTAGTAATAACAACAGAGGAACAACTATTGAACTTCTCAGAAACAGCTGTTTGTAATACAAACTACATGCAGAGATATAAGCACTTATGAAACATAATGTGATATCCTGCATCCTGTCTTTATTGTCCTTTTTATTCTTGTAATACACACCGACTACAATAATGGAGTTTCCTTAGGGAAACTCAAAAATATATTATAAACGCACAACCCTATTGTTAATATATGTAATTAATGGATTGTGTCAGAATAATTACTGTAACCCTTTTATTACAATAAAAGGTAATTTAAAATACTAAGAATGAATGAAACTCTAAATAAAGTTTAATCTGCACACATGGACTGACTTATATTTCCATCCTGATTGGATGAAACGAGTATTATTGCACATATGGTAGTCTTGGCTGATCGTAAGCGTAGCATCTCATGCATGGTTGCCTAGGAACGTCGGAATCTGTTTCAATAAAGCACTGTAATAGACATTATAATCTGGAAACAAATCTAAATAACAGTAGAATATTAAAAACTGCAGCAATAATTTGATAAGGGATTTAGTTATTTAGTGCAATAATAGGGATATTTTCTTTCTGTATCAAAAATTAAGATATATAACATTTATAAACACATGTTATAAATAATTGCCACGGTAACAACAAATCGGGTGCCACGGTTAATCTGGGGGTACTTGTATATAATACTGGGCGTAAACAATGTTATAGTTTGAGGGGTAAAGATGATTCCGATTCAGCTATGTTTGTTGTTAGTTTTATTTAAGAAAAGAAAAATGTTAAAACTAAATTTCAGAAATTTGCATCTTTCAATAAAAAAATATTAAATACTGCTTGTGGGTGGACAGGGTAAAATTAGGTCTAATTGCTCTTTTTTATTATGGATTTGAGACTCATCAACAGCACTTGCTATAAAAATATAAATTCCAATTTAAAGTAGAATAATTTGATATATACATACTATAAAACAGGACATCGTTGGATTTTAAACTAAATTCAAAACAAAAATTATTGATGCAACATTTTTGTATTTGTGATGTTTGAGGATATTCGTTTTTAACAATTTAAATTGTCATATTTTGAAATGAAACATGCCATTATGTATTTCGTGCTTGTTAATTTCGTTATGATTAGTATAACATAAACGTGTAACATAATGTTTATTTATTTAATGACGATGCTTGTATAGAAACTTCTATGATAGAAAATCTCTATAAAAGGAGTTTTAGGTTAATGCGTAATGTTTTTTAATTGATTTAACAATAACGTTTCTCACGTACATTGAAATACCCTTATAACGTATAAAAGTACATATACAATTTTGTAGCTCATTGGAAAAATTAATAAAAATGCTTCTTGCAAACAATATTTTTTACCTTTACTGAATCAGACTAGAATTAGCTTAATCTACACATTTATACACAAAGTAACAGAAAAAACAGAAAGTGGGAAAAACGTCACGTAGGTCGAAATACAAACAAGGTAATACAGTCGTTATAACCGACGTTTAAGGGGTGAACAGAGAAACTCAAAAACAACAGTGAAGACGGTTCTCTCATATTGCAAATGTGTGTAAACCTCCATAACAATTCCACTACAAAAACAAACACATAAATTCCGTTAATTAACACACTTTCAGCTTTCTGTTGTTGTTTTTACCACACTGTTGTTTTTGTGAGTGTTTCCCAATTTCACATGTCGAATTTGTATATCCTGCACTAAAAGGTGCTGTAGGACTACATATAATCGTATAACAAAAGTACAAAGTATTTTTATTTATAACAACTCACAGATTATAACTAGGATAATGCAATAATACGCAAAATTAACATTTTACTGACAAATACAGCGAGAATACTCCTTCGGGTCTGAAACAGTTCAATTTATCTGTCGAATACTATTCTACTTGTACCAGAAGTAAAATTGTTCAACTCAGTCACGTATACGAAATTGTAGGTGTTTAGTTACGATTTTGTATCGTAATATTCAGTACTGAACTTTATTATAATAGCTATAAAGCAACTACCGAAATGTTTAGTGTCAATGAACAAGAGCTAAGGTTACGGTTTCATGTCTATTGCTGTCTCAGCGTATACGTAATACTGTACCTTCAAAAGACCGAACACCCTTTCAGTCAGACAACATTGTAACTACTAAAATCCAATGGTCTTTAGTAATACGAATGACAGAATGTTACGGTTTAAACGCTTCCTTAGTTAAAACCAGTTATATCACGTTATGAATAAGTACAAGTAAATAGTAGTAATAAAAGCTTCAACGTTTACATAACTGCGCTGTCTCTAGTTGAGACTCAAAATCCACGTCTTAGACCGCTCGGAGAACGGCTCTCCCCAACGTACACTTAAATTTCAATTTAAAAACTGACTTGTGACCCAAATCATATAATTTTAGGTTTTATTACATTGATACAACTTAAATAATCGAGTGAGAAATCTAAAACCGGCGTTCCTAGGACTATTTCACCCAGAAAACTCCCAAAAATATATTTTTTTGGAAGACTGGACCTCGCACTATATGCCTATATTCATTAGTGCTACGAAACGTCTGGTGACTACCGTGAACCTTAGACGATAAGATTTAAAATTCAGGACACATAAATTATAAAAAGTTCATAGTAGCCAATTACACTGAAACATCAGAAACATGTAAAGATAAATATTTTACCTAATCACAGGTGCATGAAATAATATTTTATGTTTAAATAAACTTTGTATGCACTTTTCCTTTGCAAAAAGGCAATAACACGAATTTATTTAACAACTCTGCACCAGCAATAGATTTCTTGTCACAACGATGAGCAGAAAAATATCCTGTATCCATAAGTTTAGAAATTCTTAAAACGTTTGATACGTGGTAAAGTTAAACTTTAGATCTAAGGTTTCGACAGGGCCTTATTTAAATCATGTAGGGTTTTGTCCGTCTGTTCAGCTATACGATAAATCTAGATATAAAAGCCCTACATACCTGAAATTAAGTATATAAGTTTCTTTTTGTACAAAGGAATATCGCTATTGATTTACGTGTAAAGAAAGGAACAGTCCATATGTCTGCCTATATATATGTATGCCAGAATGCGCGATAAATCTAAAAAAAATAACTTACAGGCCTTAAACCTATTGCATAACTTTCTCCTGGTCCTTGGTAGAACTTTATTGATTTTCGGTTCAGAAATTCACACTGTCTCCCTCTCCGTATGTACTCATTTGTTTCTGATCATATGTTCTGTTGGGTCATTTTATACTTCTTTATACCGATTTATAAATGTTTTAGCTTTTAGCTTATATCTACTAAACAGGAGATGCATATAGAAAAGTTTCAAAAGCATTTTTCGTATTTGATTAAATTATATTAAAACATTGCAACACCAAATTTCAGTGACTTTCTTTTTGATAACAGGCGTATATTTTTATCTGTCACAGCCAAGCAAAACAACACACGAAATTAAACGAGCTAGCCTTCTATGTGTCCAAGGAATAATAACAATATTATACTATAGTATAAATAATTCATATTCCCTTAAGTTTTTGTAAGCAGTTTTGTTTTATTTGTACATGGAAATGACTAATTTCGTATTGAGGTTTCCTTCAGAGATACTCTGAGGAGTTGATAATTTGATGACGGAATTTACTTAAATCCTCTAAAATGTTTAAAATCCTATCATCCTTTCAACTGGAATTGAACAATGCGGAGTAACACGATTTCAGTAGACACATTAATGTGTCAAACTTTGGATACATCAATCATTCTCACTCAGTAGAGACCAAATGTGTTAAGTGATAATTTCCTATGTGTCAGAAATGATAGTATTCGATTAGCAACCGTCCTGGTTCACAGACACATTGTCCTCACCAGGCACCAATAATGAGTGTGTCGTGCTTATTTGTTAACGTGGTGCTTAAAATTGTTCTCGTTGTTATTTAATTCATAAATGTGTAAAACATTTAACTGTAATTGTTATTAACTTTATCCATATCTAAAGTGGTAATTGCAATAACAGAAATAAACAAATGTAATAATTCTGATATTCGAAATGGATTAGGATTTATTTGTTATAAATATACCTTTTTATACGATCCTGATAATACACCAAAAATGCAATTTAGCTGATAAAAAATAAATAGATACGATAGAATATCGAAGGACTCGACGTAACGTAACGAACGTTATATGCTGTCTCTCCTCTGTTTGTGATTACGTTTGCATCTTTGAGTAGATGATCTGCCTTAATAGGTTTTCTAGGAAGGACTTTTCATTAAAAACACGTCTCCGCCAACCTGTCCCGACATGTTTCATGTAACATTTAACGATTGAGAATATGTTCACCTTGACATTCTTTGAGATCCAGGTTTGTCTATAACAAAGTGTAACATTTAATTTTATTACAATAAATAAAGTTGTTAAAATTTGCAGCGGTCAAAACCTTAATATATGTGAACAGTTATGCACGGGCCGATTATAATATAATAAGAAGGTCGAAAAAGTAAAATATCAACTCATATTTTTAAGGTGACCCACATACCGCGCGACTGCTTTGATTCTTAAGTCGCCACTGATTATCCTCACCACGAACACCAATTTATGCAAATGTGATAAGTGGTAAAAATAGACTTCGTGATAATGTGAGCCAGATGATAAAGTTCCTATCATCATAGATTTTTGGTTCATATCGCATCGAAACATTATCAACACAATAAAAATAATGAAATACGTTGATCTTGCTTTGAAGACCCATCTTAAAATAAAAAAACTATAAGTTCTCCTGTCCTGAAGCTGTATGTGGTTTGCTGAGGCTTTTTCTGAGACCAACCGTCGAAGAAAAATACAAGACAGCGACCAATAAGGCTTCTCTGTTAGAGGCTCCCAAATGTTTGAGGCACGATCTTCCTGTCAAAGTAATATTCTTTCTTGGCCATTCTAAGGTTTTCATCATTACCAGTTATAATAGTTTAGAATGTTTTGAAGTACAGTTGTTTTACCTAATTGCATCGCATATTCGGTTTTGTAGCTGTGATTCGCAAAGGTTAGATAACACACATTCTAACGTTACATGTGCCTAAAGAGTTCACTGAGCAGTGTGTATATGAAATGTTTTGTTTCTTCAATGCAGACTGAGTCACGTCTGCTCAGACTACCGGCGTACATTAGCGTATCTGGCACAAAACAATACTTTCAATACATAGGCCGGAGACTTTAAGAAATAAATAAACTATATTATTTCATTCAAACAGTTTTCAATGGAGTAAATGGATTCTACACATAACGTGTTTATCTGCATAAAAATCCTTGTGGTTTCTTCTTTTTATGTGATGAGGAAGATATGTATGAAATATCATATCTATCGGACATGAAAAGACCAAAAAAAGAGATCTTCCAGTGGTTTAAATTCCATTTCAACTCCTGTGGAGATTTGATCTCCATGAAAATTCTTTAGTTTTCTGTTTTAATCATAAAACATACTTGTGCTAAAATTAAATTTTCTGGAATGTCGAGAAGTTAGTGATGTGAGTAACTTAGAGTTTTCTCTTGTATATATACAAAATATAACTTTCTAAGTCGGAGACTTTGTAACTTGGAAACATAATATAACCCATTTAATGAAATATTGTTACAATTTTTTAATTCTAATTAGTTTGTTGTAGAATATATTCACGTGAAATGGTTGTATTTATTGTAAAAAGATTTCAGATTGTATAGTTTATATACACTAATATTCTACTTATAATATATTCAAAATTTAAGTTGTTACTTTGAGATATCGATTTTTAAATGGGTTAAATATCAGAACTTTTATAAAGATCATAGTTATTAATGGGACAACTAGTCAACTGGTATTATAATAACAATAAGAATATGGTACATTACCCTCATATATATATATATATATATATATATATATATATATATATATATATATATATATATATATATATATATATATATATTATCAACAACAAATACCTTGAGGACAAGAATGACAGGACACCGATTTGATTATAAACACAAAGATTTAAAGAAAACTGTCGTGACTCATGGTATAAATCACAATGAAACTTTTGAAAATACATATTCAGTCAAACCTATTCGGCAAGTACATACAAATTCAAACCAAATTTACATCAGAACATTAGAACAAGCACACCAATTGGTTTTAAAGAGCAAAATTCCACATGGACTCAACATCAGATAACTTAGCCAAAAACGTCTAAATTTGAAATCAACATATGGAACAATTGTTTAGTTCATGTCATCTGTATTTATTATTATTATTATTTATTCACTGTTTATTTACTTTCGTTTGTACTGTTTTCTTTTTCTTTTATATTTTTATATTTTATACAATGTTTGCACTTGAAGACGGTTTTCACCGAAATATAGTGCCAATGTTTTAAAAACACTTTGTTTTAATTGTTGTACAGTAATTTACTAAAAATAATATATATATATATATATATATATATATATATGTGTGTGTGTGTGTGTGTGTGTGTGTGTGTGTGTGTGTGGTGTGTGTGTGTGTGTGTGTGTGTGTGTGTGTGTGTGTGGTACGTATATTACGTGTCAAAGAAAAAAACAGAAGTAACGCACACGGATAATAGTTCATAAAAAATAAAAAATATTCATATTAAATTAACCTCTGAATACATTCACATATATTCGTACAACACAATCAGCGTGGCTTTCACATGTGTGTAATCTCAAACTCAAAACAAGAGGATTGCCATCAGCTTGTACATAAATTGGTATTTTGTTTGGCTTTGGTTATATTACAGTCACTGTGAGCCAGGTTTAATGAAACCAGCACTAGACAGTGGAGCAGGCCACACACTTCCACGTCACACCCACTCCCAGCTTTTACCCTCCCAAAAGAGAAGGATTAAAAGGGTTTCGGTATATGATACAAAACTGGAGGACTTCATTCGAAAGCTAGTATCAGTCTTCTACTTGAAGTGAAATAACCTAAAATATTATAAATATAAAAAATAACCTAAAAATATGCATAACAATTTAAGATAACAAGATGGGAAGATGGATGAAGGTCACCATCATGGCAGAAAATGTGCATTTCTTAGAATCAAATATATAAATTAAGCCCACCACCAAAGTCACGAGAAGTGTAAATAAAAAACCACTACACAACTCAAGCTCACACATGATTTACACACTTTATCTAGCAGACTTACATGTTTGTCTATATTAGTTTAGAATGGGTATAGTGTTTTAATGGACTTCGACTTCTTTCTATGTTTCTGTTATTATTTATATGATTTTTTGTCCACTGGGTTTTATCTGAAAGTACTGAACTTATTTTTATGACAAAAAAAACAGGGCTTCCACAGAGAGGTCTTGCTTTAATTATTGAATAAATTAAATTCTTTTTCGAAGTTTCACGAAATTTTTAACGTCCTATAAAACATTCTGAAAAATTTGATTACGAAAATGCTGCTTTCTAAAACCTAACTCAACTTTCGTCAGAGTTCATAGAAAACATCATTGTTTGGATTCCGTTGATGTCTTAACGACAGCAATAACAATCCGTCCTTGAGAAATAGGAATCCTTCCAAACTATCAGAAAATTTTAGGAACTTACAGTTTTTATGGGTTTTTAAGAGCAATGCACACCTGATTGTTCAGTACGCTCAACATTTATTTTGACGAATTTTGGTCTTGATCACAGCGCCGGTGTGAAATATGAATATCGAAGCGCTCGTCTGAAGGTTATGAAGGAGAAATATTCAATTTTTTATCAAACCAACCAACCCAATATAGTAAGACCCTTTAATATGTCAGTAATTTACTGAACATTTAAAATGATTACTTCCAAAGTTTAGTCAGTTTGTTTTACCAATCTGTTGATTATGTAATTTTTGTGTTTGCCATCATGGTTAAGAATAAGACCAATGTAAACATTTATTTTTATGTGCACAATAAAATCTTAAATATAATATTACTATCCAACAATATTAACACAAATCAATATGCAGTGTCAATCCGAAACCAGCCTTTCAGTCGTTGAAATATTACATACTGTATAAGAATGTAACACTTGAATGTACCATTATACTAACTATTCACATTTATAAGTGATCACGACAATTTGAAGGGTTTTGTTAATAGAACACAACGCCGTAAACCGAATCTCAAAAGGTTCGCACCAGCCAAAAAAGCAGCAGCTAAATGTTATTTTATAATCTATTTCAGTTAAATTACAACAGAGAAAACCATTATATGCAAACAGTGGCTAGATATTTCAGAATACACCGTCTTATGATAGTTATCAAAACAAAGAAACTCCACCACAAACAGTACTAAATCAACATGATTCAAAAGCTGCAGAAGTGGTTTTGGATATTCTCATGAAACGGGCTTCAACCCCAGTTCTTATTGATAAGAGGAATGGATTTGTATCTTCTTTCAGTTGTGGTTGCATGACTGATCCCACTTCTAAAGGCTTTAATATTATTATTAGGCATGTTATTTTGAGAATGTAGCTTAGTCAGCGGAAAATAATGACTATTATAATGATACATGGTTGGTGATAAAACGATTGTATGAATTGGTTACTCATTTATATTTTTATAATATTTTGCCTAACATGAACACAATTCCCAATGAACTCGTTCTTAATTTAAGGAAATGTAAATGCACACTTGTACCTAGTTATGATCCAAAATAAAACATTTCCTACTCTACTATTCTTGAAACCACTACACTTTCGTGTACAAGTAAGGTAACATTTAAATATTATATTTATAAATATTTCCTCCAAAGCATGTTAGAAGACGTGGAACAATAGAGAGGCCTTGCTGATCTCATGACTTCTCACAACTCTTTAATTTTGTGGCGGAGTAACTCAAAGATGAAGCCAATCAAATTAGGCCTCAAAATTTGGAGTAACTGAGACTTCCGGAGAGTATAAAACATTCGAGATATTTCTCTTCAGTACTGAATGTAAGCGCAGTATCCAGTTTTCACAACCGATTGACACACTGGCAGACCACCAATAGAGTATATTTCGATCATTGAACTTTAACACAGGTTAGTAAACAACACAGTTCTTAAAATTTGTCATAGGCTAAGTTGTAGATATTTAATTAAATATTAACCGTCGCCATTTTGTTTGTCTAGGATGGACATTGCGCCATCTATCTGTTTTGCAGGTTTATACTAACAAAGTCCTTTAATTTGTTATGCATGTCATCCTATGCTTGCATTTAAAATGTTCAAAACTTTCTGTCTATGTGATGTTATGAAACTGTAAAATTGCTTGAAATTATGGATCTTTTAGTAAAGTACCTTAAAGGATTTGGGTGTTACCTTAAGTGCTGCTATCTACTTTAGCGGAATGTTTATATTTATGCAGACGTGCACACAGGATGTTGGGGTCCACCGCAAGGTAACTCTGGCATGACGAGTCCTGCTGTTCTAAAAACACTCTTATCATCCTTTTTACGTCAGCTCCTGGAATATGCTAGCCCTGTTTGGCCCACCTACCAGCTTGGTCTTATTAATATGTGTAAAGTTATCCAGAGGAAGTTCTTAAGACTGGTGGGGATGCGTCAGGGATAGTACCACTTTCTGAAGCCAAGCTTCTCTTCCGAATCTTCTAGTCAGGCATGAAGTTGCCGATACCTTATTTATTGTCTAATTCAGCGGTTCTCAAACTTTTTACTTCGAGCCCCCCTGCATAATCCAGCTGGTAGCCGAGCCCCCCCTACATGTAAGCGTACTATATAAGTGAGTCAGTTTTGAAATTTTAGTCGACTTTTATTTGCTTAGTTTTGCACATTTTATGAATACTATATTAGAGCCTAATGGGACAATAGGTTTAATCGTAATCAAGCAACTAATTCTATATATACAATTAAAACTTATTATTTATTTATTTCAGTTACTACAGTACATAATTGTTATTTATAACTCAAAGTAATCATAATAAAAAGAACTTCAATGAGAAGAATGTGTTGTTTTCTCTTTGTGCGTAATTTGTCGAAACGCGGTGTCAGTTCTGATGAGTTCCTTGGACAAATCTAGTCTTGAGCGATATTTACTCTTCATGGCAGAAAACCCAGTTTCACAAGAATAAGTGGTGGCGAATGGAGTGATTATTTTTTACGCCTTTGCACTCAAAATTGGGTGTTCCTTTTGTACGCAAATCCAGAAGGATGTGAGAGAAGATTCTTTAAACTTACTTTCAAGGTCAGTGTCACCCTTGAGGTCAATGAGATTTTACTTTCTATCATGTTGAGGGAGCACTCATCGACGGATGTTTTGAAAGGATTTTGAATCCATGCCAAACCATCTAAGTCCTCAAACGAGATTTAAGGACTTCTAAGTGTTTAAGAAAGCATTTATTTGGATTCTTTAGAATATTTTTTTATCCTTTTCTTCAATCATAATGTTAAGATTAGGAAATAGCTGAATATTGTGACTTTTCAGACCGCCCTCGTACAAACTTAGCTTTTTTACAAAGGTGTTCGCCTTTTCAGTCCATTGCAGAAGGTTTGTATCTTTTTTCTGTGAAGACTTGTTTTGTTAAATATTTTTCATGTAGGCTACGCTAATCGCAGCACAAAATCTGAGTCAGTGAAAAACATTGAGTTTTGTTGGTTTTTGTCAAGCAAAAATGCAAGGACTTCATGTCTAGGCTAAAATGTTCTTACCAAAGCCTTTCTTCTCGATGACCAGCGAGCTTCAGTATGAAACAGAAAAGCTGTGTGTTCTGAGCCGACATCTTCACAGAGCATTTTAAAAACTTCAGACTAAAAGGATGCCCTTTAATGAAATTGATTGTTTAAAGACCACATGTAAAATTTCATCAAGTTCCTAGGTCATACCTTTTGCTGCTAAAGCCTCTCTATAAATTATGTATGTAGTGTGTCTATGTAAATTCTGGAGCTACCTTTTTGATCAACCCTCGAAGTCCAGTGTACTTTGGGAAACCACAACAATCAGGTGCTACCGCAAGTCATCTCCAGGCCTGTACTGAAAAGATGTCGGTGTACACTGACAGTATTTTGCTGCCGATAAACTAAGTAAAATAACATATTTGGCACTATTACGATGGCGACTAAAAGTTATACATACACTTGTTGAAATTTAAAAAAAGTTTGCTTTATTATTTTGTAAGTAAAATAAATTAATTTTTTAACCAAGCATTGGCACCCCCTGTACCTCCATTGCGCCCCCCTTGAGGGTCGCGCCCCACACTTTGAGAACCTCTGGTCTAATTGATGAACGGCTTCCGTACTCGACTCTCCGGTACTCCTCTCTCAAGTGGATTACCGTACTCCATCCAGGACTCTGTTCGGCGGGCATCACTGCTCACGTGGTTATAACTTCCATGGTCCACTTGCGAGAATAGTGAGGCTGGAAAACAGTATCTGCCATGGCATTTATTTTTTCAATGAAAGTGCCTCAACATTTCGAAGAGGAGTAGTGGCTGTCTTCCAATATGATCCTGCATAATCATTTTTTAAATTTACTGTTTATTCTTATTTCATTCTCATAGATCTTTATACATTTTTATGAATTTAATCCACAGTTTACCTTTAGTTATTCGTGATTTATACTTTATATGTGTGTATTGCCATTAAATTCAAATAAAAAATATTTATGGATTCAAGTGATGTATTCTTATCTGTAATCTTTTAACAGCTGTGATGTTGGTACTCCTGTTATTGCATGTACCATTATATGTATATCATTATTGTAGGATGACAAGGCATTGTAATACATTTCTGAGTTATGTCCAAAATTTTTAGGTCTTCTCAGAGTTGATTCAAATCGATTACAAAATCGGCACTCAACAAATAGACAAGAAAGTGAGCTATCAAAACCATTTTAGTAACTGAGAAAATATAACAATAAATTTAAAAGCCGAGGAGAATACAGTTTCAAATAAAGACCCACAAGATTCCTTAGAGCGTTAAAAGCCAACACTCTAAGAAAATACAAACATTTATTACTCGCCAATTGCGATCCAAATTAACTACTTTCTATTTAAAACCACCCTTATGAATGATGCTTGAAAGGTGTAATAATTTTGTGTTATTATTTGTTGGTAAAGTATATATGTATAGCAATAAAAACATTTGTATTTGTATTAAATTTTATACAATTTTATTGGTGTGTTGTCAAAATTATTAGGATTTTATTCGAATTGATTAAATAAGCTCTTATTCACACTCATTAACTTTTTCGCTAACTACTCCGTATCTCACGGAACAAAGGCAGGCGGAAATCTCATCAGTGACAACAATAGTGAGGATATCTCGCTCTTGAGTCCAACATCGTACTAAAACTGTCCTAATAAGATTGGATTTGTGGTGTTATATTGTTGCTAACAACAATGTGCTGCACATTCATGAGGTTAAAAACCAGTTACAAATTACAAAAAAATCTTGAGAAATAGATACATTTGCGTGAATAAAGCTGTACGAAAATGTATACAAATTATTAATAATTAACAAACAAAACTTACATACAAATATCCCCAACATTTACAAAAAACGTTTAGAGGATTGGAATTAGGTGGAAGACAAATAGTGAAAGTTTCAATATGCAGCAATGGACGGCCAATAACAAAATATCTTTTTTTATTTTATATTTATTTGTTTCTTTCTTAGAGGCAGCCTAATGCCACACATTCAAACTGCCGTGCACTAATTGTCTTATCAGCTGACGAAGAGGATATATTGTAATTCTCAAAACGATAGCAAATGTCCTAAATTCTATTTTATCTTTACTATAACTAATTCAGAAAATGTAAAAACTGTTCCATTAGTCTTTCAAAAGATTTTCGCTGGCAATTTAAATATTTTAAAATTAATTAAATGGGATCATTACTATGTGTTTTGCTTAAAGCCCATTAAAGGCCCATTAAATATTCAAACTTTGTTTTTTAAAGAAAGAAATCCCAAAAACGTTGAGGAATATCAATTAGGTTTTAACATTTTGCAAAATAAGGGGTTAAATTCGTAATGAGGGGGTAATCTATCAAAACAAAATTGTGTGATATTATTTGAGATAAAATAGAAGTAAATTTAAATTTTACTATTAGAAATATTAGAAATTTTAAAATCTCAGTGTATCACAAAAATTATCTATAAATCTTTTCAACTACAGTTCTATTTACATAAAACGTTAAAACCTTAAATTTCTCAAACGTATCTAGGTTGGTTCGTAGCCAATGAATTTTAATGATTAACCAGTGTACCACTGGAATCGGGTACGGTGTTGATTGCTTGCAAACTGTTTTTTGAGGGAATGAATACTTTACTTCCAAGCTAAAAATTTTCTGCATGACACAAGTCTTAGGTAAAAACCAAACCTTAATAAATATATATTTTCGCATACAGTACTGATATATTGTTATTATCTCCAAATAATACGTATTCTCTGTTGTTTTAACGAAAGAGATGCCAACCATAAGATGTGTAAACGTTTTTGCAATCTCCGACGAAGCTAAGCTGCACCAAACTGCATGTCCTGGAAACAAGCAGGTCTGGCAACCCCCCAAACTGGTAAGCGACACACATTGCTGCCAATAGCCGCATATAACATTCTGATATTTACTTTACACAATATTAATGAACTTTAATAAATTTTGTTCTCGAAACAAGATCGAAATGTAAAACTGTACACTTAGAAATTGCCATACGTAACTCTACATTCTTTTCTAGTGGAAATCACGGATATCTATATAAAAATACTTGTAAATTGTTACATATCAAATATGTACATGTATGTTTCCGTATATTTAATAAGCCTATAAATGAAAATACTTTTTACAATGGAAAGTAAATTTTTTCATGTCAAAGAAAACATAAAAAAAACTTTTATGAACAAACTATCGTCTATTTGAAAACAATTTTTATCTCAACATTTCATAACATACTCAGCAAACTCAAATAAATTTTATTTTCAAAAACAAATTTCCAACACTTGTACATGTTAATGCATGAAAATTGACAGCACATAGAACAAAGTCTGTGCGTGCTGTCCAGTTTCAAATCTAGAATGTACAAAGTATTAATAATAAAATAAGAAATGCTATATGTTAATGAAAAATAAATAAATAAAAATAGAAATGAACTAAAGGAAACTTTAACTAAAAAATAAAAACTTGACAGTCTATACATAATTTAAAGTATAACATTTAATCAGAAATCACACAAAAATTCTAGAATATGCTGTCTTAGCACCATTTAAATCAAAACACGGTAAAAACAAATGAAGATGGACAAACAAAAAAATACATTATCTCAGAGACGATGACGCACGGATGACAGTGATGAGTGGAAGTTAATGACTGTATCGGTAAAGTTAGTAATAAGCAATGATAACAACAAGAACAACAACAACCAACATATGTTATTCTTGGTAACATATCAAGAATAATTAATAACTTTAACTAATAAGATTTTTGATGGATAGTGTAATCTGTTAATTAAAACAGGTTTCGTTTAAAAATGTATATTATACATTTAAAGTATGCAATCTACATTAGGAATAAATTTGTATTTAAATTAGTATTTAGCGAAACACAATTATTGTAATAAAATAAATGCAAAGAAATCGAATAAAAATACATTTATTAAAAAAATCAATATGTAACAGCCTTCTATGCAGAATTTTGAAGGAAGGAAAGGTTAATTTCTATGTAGGAAACATTTAGTTGATGGTTGTGCACTAAATCAAATGATTTTGCTGAGCGTTAGTGAAAACTTTTACATTGGTCTTATGGGAAACTATAATGCCAACAAGAAAAACGTACGATGAATACGTTTGTTACAATACAATCATATAAAACTTTAACATGTGACATAGAAACATACTAGAGACTAAATATCCGTATGATATCTCGAGAAAGAGTTCATCTTCAATTTTTTAATTTAGCATGAAACTTCATTTCTAGAAACAAACAAGAATGAGTTCAACGGTTAACGTCCAACGATAAGATTTGACTCTCAACGTCTCTAAAGCCTATAAATATTATATTTATTATTTATCTTTCCTTCTTTCTGCCAGCATAACACATCAAGAAGTGATTACCTTGTTTATAAAGGGAGTTCAACGACATGTAGCTACGTCATTACAGTTACTACGTTTAAATACTAACGAAAGTACGTTTTTAATTTGTTTTGTTCTGAATTAATTATTGAATTTGTCAATATTTACAAGGTAGGAGTACGCCACATTCCTGTCGCGCTGTGAACAGCTTCGTTGAGGTTGTGTATAGATTTTCAAGTCTATAACTCGTTTCATTATTGAAAACAGACAGACAATCATACAGAGAAAGAATAATTACATCCCCTACAGACAAAACAAAAATTGTGCCTGCCTTCAATGACGCTCAGCCAAATCTCATGGTTGGACAAGCTCCATAACAGATGTCACTTTTGCCTGTTTAGAGTGAAGTTTCACGCAAATTGATAGTCAACAGGTAAAATATTTCTCGATATATACCTTGTGGATGGTTTTTCTACGTGTATTACTATGTCAAATAATAGAAGGTCATATGATTGTAGTCAAATTGATTACAAATTTATTTATTTTGCGATTTTCTCGTTTCCACCCATGACACTAATATAAAAATGCCAAAAAAACGCTTAACGCTCATCCTAACCCAAATGGTAACGTGAACTAGTATTGAAATTAATTTTACTTGTATAGAAATACATTTTCTTTTAAAACTCCAAGGATTTAGGTTAGTTCGTTCAGGAAATACTAGAAGGAGAGACAGAAACAAATTCTTCCTGTTCCTGGAGTAATAGGCTTCGCTAACGTTAAGCCAATAATGGATTAGAGCAAAATGTCAGACCACATCAGCAACCTTCGATAACGCTCAGCTATCCCAAATCGCCTCAACTCATATTTGTATTGTGACAGTTTAAAGAAGCCGTATAGTAGTGTCAAGAAATACGATTCGTAATATGCACAACAGAACATTTCCTAGAATGTACAATAGATGTTCCTTAATTACTAGTTGTTGATTATAATAGATATGCAACTTCATAATCTACACACTATATAAATAAGTCAAATAACTGTCTTTGTTCTTAACTGAGTAAAGTATCCTCGATGCTGTAGAAACAACGCTGCAAAAGAAGTCTCTTTACCCTCCTTCCAAGTGACTGCAAGGAGTTCTCGACCTTAAGCTCCTCCGGCAGGAAGTTGTAAGGTCTGATCCCAATAATATGAAGATTAAGCTAAAAGAAAGTAGTTGTTTGTTTGGGGATGGGCATTTGGTAATTTTCCCGGAGGTGGCGGTTATGTGTTGGTAGGCCTGTTTGAACAAGATAGGTATAAATGGATAGGTAGTTAAAAATTGTACTTTCCTAAAAAAAGGTTTGCGTGAAGAAATCTGCGACTTTTTAAAGATGGCTCTTAATACCTTTTTTTCAAGCCTGAATATCAGTTTAGTTATAGTGCAATCAGAGTTCCAAATGTCAACAGCGTATGACAGAAATAGATATACAATGCCAATAATAAGCCTCTAACAAACTTATATCAGCAAACGCAGACAAGCATCTCTGTAAAAATATCCCCAAAAGATCCCCCCACAGACAGCGTCAACTTAAAGGGGAACAATTCAGGTTTCTTTCAATGAAGATTCCAAGGAACTTAAAAGAATTACAGGAGGAGACACTATCTTCTCCAATTTGGTACCTCCTGAAACCATCATCGACAGAACCCACAATATGGAAATAAGTAATGTTATATTAGTTTTGTCGCCGTTCAAATGCAGACGATTGCTCTGGAATTACTGCACCAAGGACCACATCCCCTCATAAACCGCCACTGCATCGTCATTGTTCTTAATCATTGCTCTTGGCTGATAGTGAAAACGAAGTATTGTCAGACAAAGTATGAACCAGTACGTATGTTTAAATCATTGTACGTTACGGACCGTATCTGATACTCTACGAGTATATCAGTTGGTAAAATAAATATTTATGTCTAGAGGTTCCCATCCCACTCCACACACGTGGAGTTTCACTAGAGGTAAAACACAAACAATGGATTGTTGTTTTATACCTTCCATTGTCACATAAATTCTAATGTTTCCCCCGTTACCAGCCGTCAGTTAGAGAGTATTTATTTTTTATGCTCTATTACAAGGGCATAAACTACTTATTACCAAGTGTCTCAAATATAATAGATTTATATGTAACAATATTATGCATTGTTTATAAATTTATCGCGATAATATTGTAACAACATAGATTAAATTCCTTTAAATATCAGTATTACTACAAGCAGTTTTGACCTTTGGTTGAGGTTATCTCCCCTAAACACTAACAAAACTTTGAGTGTTAACTTAACATTAGTGCAGCTGATCCTGATCCACTTATGAAAAAATTACAAATTTCCTGAGCTGCAACAAAGACGAGTCCCCTCCATTTAAATTGAGCTCTTCCTCGATTGAGTAACTAATTTATTCTTAGCTAATTTCCGTCTGCAATTTCCGTGACTGACTACCCAAACAGTTCCACTTGCAAGGCTTCAATGTCTCCTATGTTCTTTTATGTTGAGTTTTTTATAATATATTATCATAAAATACTTTTACTCTTGAATTATAAAAAAAGGAAAAGTGAAGAAATGATTGTTCGCTTGACCTCAACAATAACCAACTGGAACTAGAACGATACAAGCGAGTTAAATTATTAGCTGCTGCACAAAGACGAGTTTAGCGTCCTTGCCCAAACCACAAATAAGTTAGTCTGTGCCCTTAGTCTCCTTGACATCGGTTCAACTATTAACAGTATTGAGGTATCATTGTTTATTTATTATTATAACAATTCTTTTCTGTAAGCTCTTCAATAATACTCTCATGAGACAGCACAACTTAGAAAATAGTCTAAGCAATATATATATATATATATATATATATATATATATATATATATATATATATATATATATAGAGAGAGAGAGAGAGAGAGAGAGAGAACTTATTATAATTTTAAATAGTAATATTGATGACAGCTTTTATTAATATAAAATCAATATATTATTAATACGAGTATTTCTTGTTTTTTTTTCAATCGTGAATAAATAATAAAAATATTAGGCCTATAAGGAAACATAAAATACGTTGAAATTTAAAAATTACATAGAATCCATAAATCATAAGAAACAGGTACTAAATCATTTAAAATATTTTAACTGATATTGTATAATATTATTATCCCGATTTATACATTTGAAACGCAATGTATAGCATATCTTTTACTACTGTGTTCCGTCTATTATAATCGACTTAAAAACTATGTTGCAGTTCTTTTGCTGTTTTATTTTCAGTAACAGGAGAAAGTTCTGTTATGAACGTGAAATGGTTTATCTAGTGAGTATATCTTCCATCGAAACAAGTCCAACAGCAAGATTTACGCTTCTAACAGCTTTTTGTTTTCTGTGCTGTATAGAACAATTTAGATTTTTTTTACATATCATTCCTCAAAATTAAGACTTTTAGAGCAACTTACTTACTTAGTATGTTATTTTTGTCCCACAAACCTTTAGATTTCTACTCTGTGGCACGTTTAAATATCATAACATAGGATGGAATGTATTACCTCTAAATATTGATACCACTCGGAATAATACCATGGAAATTTATATGGTCCCTATCATCTTTGAGGAGCATTATGAATATTTGAAGAGAAATATATATCGTTGCTGTACGCCATGTTTCATAACTCTTTCCACAGTAAGCGTAAGGTAAATTTTATTACTTTGGGAAATTACAAACGAGAAAAAAGAAGAAGAAAACTGCCACAGACTAGAGGTCACTATCTCAATCCAGTACGAAACAACGGCTTGTCAAAGTTTTATTAAAAAGTTACTCTAAAAAACACTATTTTTCTTAACTCATCTGTTCAGACTTGGCATTGTTCTTCTTTTAATAAGCACCTTTAAAATGAAGTGTCATTTGATGGGGGTTTGCATTTAAAAATTTTCACTTGACCCCCAACCCCCATTTTGGCTTGAGGGGCTAAGTTCTCATGTAGTTCAAAAATCATAATTTGTCATAATATAACAACCCCCTAAAGGATATTGGTTTGTTTAATTCCGTTCAAAATTTTGAGGGGGGGGGTGGAACTTTTGGGACACCCGGTATATACTAGGGAATACACCGTCGTCCTTGCATACTAATCATTTGAGTGCAATTTATATTGGAAGCAATGTGAAATCTGTCTTTGAACATTACGATAGGAGAGAATATAGAAAGTGACGATTTTGAAATAAACATACCTTACCCCAAAGCCGCTTGTGAAATATTTATACTTGTATCGCGATATCTACATGAGGATTTTGAAGCATGCCAAAAAGCAACGAGATTGAATAGGTCGACGAGAAACTTTCTAGCTATTAATATGATGTATCTAATGGATGTCAATTAATATGTTAGTACTACAGCACGGAGTGAAGGTATTTATTCTTGATTAAATACAAGTCTAAGGTGGGATAGTTTTCTTAGGAAAATGTCTTATTAATAAATAACGTAATTTAACCACTTCGCTGACAAGAGATGTTCTGACTTGAATATTTCCCTCCCTTTCTCCATCAATACCTATTCATTTTTTCCTCCCTAGTTCCTTCTCAGAAATTATTGGTTACTCCTTATATTTATTGAACCTTTCGAAATTGTTAATTTAATTAGTGAGATTGTGGTGGCTTTTAAATTTTTAACTGTGGTACATCTTAACAGATGATATACTCGTATAACATGCCTTTTAATCACTCGAAATCGTTAATAAAATTTCAGTTGGAAAAGAGAGTAGGGGAAATATTCCGCCAACCGACGATCACACAAGCTTTGAAATTGATAAGTCCCGCATAGGTTCTGACTTGAATATTTCCCCCCCTTTCTCCATCAATACCTATTCATTTTTTCCTCCCTAGTTCCTTCTCAGAAATTATTGGTTACTCCTTATATTTATTGAACCTTTCGAAATTGTTAATTTAATTAGTGAGATTGTGGCGGCTTTTAAATTTTTAACTGTGGTACATCTTAACAGATGATATACTCGTATAACATGCCTTTTAATCACTCGAAATCGTTAATAAAATTTCAGTTGGAAAAGAGAGTAGGGGAAGTATACCGCCAACCGACGATCGCACAAGCTTTGAAATTGATAAGTCCCGCATAGGTTCTGACTTGAATATTTCCCCCCCTTTCTCCATCAATACCTATTCATTTTTTCCTTCCTAGTTCCTTCTCATAAATTATTGGTCACTCCTTATATTTATTGAACCTTTCGAAATTGTTAATTTAATTAGTGAAACTGTTGCGGCTTTTAAAGTTTTAACTGTGGTACATCTTAACAGATGATATACTCGTATAACATGCCTTTTAATCACTCGAAATCGTTAACAAAATTTCAGTTGGAAAAGAGAGTAGGGGAAACATTCCGCCAACCGACGATCACACAAGCTTTGAAATTGATAAGTTCCGCATAGGTAAGTAAGGAAGGATTGGATATATGAAGGGGGGAGGTAGGGTACAACGAGAAGCTAAGGCTGGAGTACGTTACATGTTGGTGTACTTCGGTATAGTTTTACAAACTTCAATCCAAGTTTTGCAAAGTGGAGTAAATGCATGTTTTCAAGGATAGTCTATTTTGTTAGCATTTACAACGTAATTTGTTTCTTAATTAAAATATATTCCACGTTCAGAAGTACATGTAACATACACTACCACAAAAGTTAATAATGTAGGCTCACCAAAGCTTCATAATTTGTAAGTTATAAATTATTGGCTTCAGACTGTTAATATCATTAATGTGATGACTGATATAGAAATTATATTGACAGGTGATCTTCAACGGTTAGAAAGAACAGTGAACTCGATTCAGAGAATGAGGGAACCGGATGAAGTCATAAACGATGCTGATGCCACTGCGTAATTGCCACTATCAACTGTTAGTATGTCACACTTTCTGAAAGCTATGCACCAAAGTTGAGAAAAAAAGACGGGCTTTTTACGAAATATAATCTATTGAATCTAAAACCCAGTTTTTACATACTTGAATGTCGTAAAAAGAGTAAGAATTTTGAAGTTTAATCGGTTCACACAGGTTCTAAAATTGATTACATATTTCCAATTGTAACACATTTTGTTTCATTGTGGAGAGCTATATTCACTCAAAAGAACAATAAAAACAGTTTAAACAGAATATGGGCAATATGAAGGCAATGTTTACTGCTTACTCTCCATCGGAGTTTGCTGAATTCAACACTTGAGTGATAAAATCGCGTAAAACGATTATTACCTAAGTGAAAGGTTTAAAAAGCGAGCATATATTAAAATAAAGTAGTTTTATACTAACATTTTTCTTGTTTTTACTTTTATGGTAATTGCAATAATCTTTGAGGCATCAATAATAATATATACATGATGAATTTATGATGGGCCGCAGAGATGAACATTTTTGAAATTAACAACAATCAAGTGTGTCGTATACTTCTGATTAAAATTATTTTTAAATGATAAAATATTATTAACAGTTTTCAAGAAAAGAAATAATTCTTTTTTAAATTCAGTTGCATAATGAAAATTTAAGCAAGTTGTGAATTAAACTATATGTATGAGACATTGTTAGGAGGAATTATATTTTAATTAATTAAATCATGTATGTATATAATAAAATACATATTTTGGAAATTTTAACGGCTCCTATTTCTTGTTGGATACAAAAAATTATATATATATAAACTAAAATAAAATTATTAAACATGATTGCCCCTATAATATCCGTATTTTTATAAACGGGGAAAAATTTACAAACTTGGATAGTTAAATAAAAATAAATTAAAAACAATTTTTAAAAATGTACGTGATAGAATTAATGAACGTAAGTATGACGCTGTAATTTAAAACTTATGACCACCTACAGTGAATGAGCAGATTACTTATTAAAATTAAACAAAATAGCCTCTGTATCAATTCATAATACTATTACTATGTTGGACCAGGCAAACATTATTGAAAAATGCATCTTTTTAATTTGTACAGTATAAGTAGTTGTAAAATATAATCCAATAACGTAGAACTGTGATCACTTTTAAGGATGAAGTTTGCTATTTAAGCAATCATATCATACATCAATAGCACTATACAAATTATTTCTTTATATTTACTGCGTGACTTACAATTGAGAATATAATGTTTTTAAGTCAGGTATATGTTCGTGGAAGTTTTATAAAACCGAGTACGATATGATTTTGGTTTGTAGAAAAATAATTTAAATAAAAATGAAGATAATCGTAATAATGTTTTGAATGCAAAGTATTTTTGAAAGCTGGTTTTCATTAAAATTCACTAAATATGCGACATTCAGATATAGTATTAGGACAATATAACTTCTCAACTCATTATAATACACCTTACACGTTTACTACAAATATATATTGCATTATTATCCAATACAATTACAGTATAATTTAAGATGCATTTAATATGATAGGTTGAGCACTATAAAACGTTATATTAAATTTTAAACCGTAACTCCACTTATTAAACCAACTATACATGGTGTTATAGTGGTGTTATACATGGATATAATTGTTTCCATAATTTAATCCACCAAAGGGATCGAAACAAATGTTCGTAAACTTTCTATAAGGGTAAAACTAAACATAATATTTTATGTAACACATGGTTAATACACTCCTTTCTAAACTGAAAGTTTGTAGAAAGTTCGGTTTCTTCAACACTGGAAGTAGCTTAAAACTTTTATTACAAGCAGTTAATTTGCGTAAAACTTCGTATCAATCCTCAAATCAAGTAAAAAACAATTTACGATCAAGAGACAAGAATTAAATGTTGTATTATTTGCAGTTTTAAATATTACTACCAAAACATTTTTAAGTCATAAATTAATCATTTACGAGTAAATGATATATATGGATATCATAAACAGCCAATGTTTAAAAAGACAAATAAAAACAAAACACAAATACTAAGTCGTAAAAACGCGTGATTTTTTTCTAAATACTAATAAAAAATGAAAACATATTATTGTATTTTTTATAATATAAATGACACATTTCTTACAATTAATTGAACCAGTGCCAGTATAGTAGCTGTTTTCTTCTTGTGTATAAACGAGAGGTCAAGCACCCATTTAAAAAAATAGCTAAGATAGTGCAATCATTGATAATGATTTATTTTTTATTTTTTTATAACGTCCATTCTGCATGTTTTTCTAATTGCAAGAAAATCGCAACCAAAAGAACAGTAGATTATAAATTGATTCACTATTTAAAGTACATGGTATGAAAGGCTATTGAAGGAAGTGATATTATTCTTAGTATGCTATTTTTTGGCAAAGAAATGTTTTATTTAATATCATACAATTTCCTTAAAATAAATTTTATTACACTTAAGGCCTTAAATCATAATACATTAAGACCTGTGTCATTTCCTTAAGTTTATCCATTACTCATATACACAATAGTTATAAAAACCTCCTTATCATCAACCACCTTTCCTTGTTTGTAATAAAAAAGCAGATTAAGATCCTCATTATTTTAGTGTTAACCGTCTAATAGTAATAAAAAAATATATATCTTAAAGCTATCAGGTAATTTATTTTAATATAAAGTGACTCCTTAAGTTTATAGTGGCTTGTATAATTGTTAACGCATCGTCCTTACAGAGTTATTATTATTAACAAAATTGTAACTTTATTATTACTCAACGTTAAGTTTAGCTATCCCAGCCCATATATGTGCAGTCTTTCCATCTATAACCTTAAGTTATTGTTTACTTGATATCAATTCATATAGTTACATTTGTTTTAATAAGCGATTAACAATGGGCACATAAATGGCGTTTACTTTTCCCTACGAGCAACACCCTTGAGGATAGGTAATTTCCACCACCCATATAACGAGTATAACAGTTTTTACAAAGTGACATACTGAAAGAGCCAATACAGCTAGATTGGAACCAGTTTGATGAAATATCAAGCACATGATACAAAAAGAAATAGCAGGAAATGAATGAATCAATAAATCTTTAATAAGTCTTTCATATTGACCTAGATTGAAAAGAGTGGAGCAAAGCTATGTCAGTAAAGCGATGACATAAACAAAATGACTGCAGTCAAAGTTATCGCTCTATTGAGTGTTTCATTGAAACACCGTTCACTTTTATAGTACGAAATGTCAAAAATGTTGGTATTTGGTATTATATTAGGAGAGTTTTATTTAACAATGTACAGTAGGATTAATAGGTTTTCTTTATATCGTCTGCACAATTAATGATATATAAATAGTTTTTACTTGACAAAGATGTAATTTTCTTTTTATAAAATTATCAATTTTAGTTTAAAAATATTATAAAAGCATTCAAAGTTATGGTATGGTTCATTGCCAGTGAAACCTAAACAAATTGATTTAACAAAGTTAAATATATATAAAATACAGTTAAAGTTACTTTATCCTGCACTTTCCTACACGTTCATCAATTTTCCGTCTCTTTTATTCCTATGGACGTAACCTCGATTATGAGTGAGTAATTAAAAACTTTTATAGCTTTATCCTACAGTATAAATGATTACGAAGTCCTTTTTATAACTTGATAATAAAATCCCCAAATAAACAATACGTGAGTATTCAGTAGTACATGAGTTAGTTATTGTAGAAATTCTTTTAATGACAAATGTTCCAGTGAAGTAGGGAATGCATTAGCACACTAGAGTGAGCTGAAATGAAGTGTTGTAATACATACGAATATTAATTAATAAGCTGTGTGTATTAATGTCACATGTTAAATCCTCATTAAATTGTACAAAGCTTATTTAATATTTTTTTTATTGCGCAGTGTTGGCTACATATAAATGAAGTTTCTTGCATAGTTTAAAGTTTATAGGTTACTGTTTTTCCAAAGAGGCAAACAGAAATGAAATTGTTCAGTATCTCGAGTGGTACTTTGATGAAATTATTGCTTTGTCACTATCTTGATAAATTAATTTAATACTATCATACTATTTAAAAGCTAATAAAAGGTTTCTTGGGTATGAATAAATGGTTGTAATATTTAAACTTTTAATTAATTAAAGATTCTTTTATAAACTTCATCAGGGTGTATTAAATACGAATTTAACTTAGCGGGCGGGAAAAGATAGGAAATATGTTATTTTCAAGATAACTTGTTTCTGATATAATATTTTACATTTGTAAATAATATTCTCAACATCCGACAGAGAATTTTATTTATTCATTATTCTGTATATCATAACAACATTTTTTGTAAATTATCTTATACTTTCATACGTTTTAGCCACTATCTTTAATAGTTGAGATGATTTTGTAACCATCCTGTACAATAGCTTCGCCTTGGAATAATAATGGGGAAATAATAATTAGAATAATAATATTCTACTCGTAGAATAATGGGGATTTTGGAATAATCAACGAAGTACCGAATTTTTAACTACATTAGCACGTCTATTTTGGTTTTTTAATAATTTAGTTGACCGAACTCTACATGACCAACATGTGTTCATATTATTAAGAATATTAACTGTGAAATTTGACAACCTAATAATAAATTGTAATGATAAGGAACAGTGAATACGAGGTAGAGTGAATTTGTAGCATTTTGGTCGCTTCTATTATTATTGATCTTGCATTAGTTTTGAATTTTAAACGCATTTACACTTAAGCAATATACATGCATATCTGAAAGCAATATACACTTATAAATTAAACTAAAACTAAGATTTCTCCTATATTGGACAAACCGGCCGATCCTTCAAAATTAGATTTAATGAACACATAAAAGCATTGAAAACATCATCAAATTCAAAATATGCAGACCATTTAATAACACCACTTATACATACACTTACATCGAAAACAATCTTGAAATATTACACACAAGCAAAAAACGTCGCTTATTATCTACTTTAGAACATTTTGAAATTTACAAAAGTGCCAAAATTAATCATAATATATTATTAAATGACAAGATTTTCTAACAAAAAATCTATTATTCGATAGACTTTTAAACAATATACATTGATCACACATAGAATTAAATACAACAAATTTAGCCGCCAAGGTAGTGAAAAACACATTGGTTGTAATTATTTATTTTCATAACTTAACCTTAATTAGTACCTGAAGATGAAATAAGGTATTCAGATTTCGAAATGTACATTGAAAGAAAAATAAAAGTTTACAAAAAAGTGTTAAAAGGTTTATTTATATTGTGTTATACATATTTATAAAACACTTTTCAAGGCTACATCTCTAACATAAGATTTCTCCCTTTTATCTTGAAATAATTCCGACTGTCCGCTAATTAAAATTTTAATTTAGACCATATTGACTTGTACAGTTAATTCAAATAAAAATACGACACGTATCCGCAGTATGCAAAAACTATTGCCCCATTGTCCCGAAAAAATCATCAGTTAGTTGTAAAATTCCAAACATTATGTGAGAAACCCCACATTTTTAACCAGTCCGGGGTGAGTCCCAGTATATGACAGTTAGGAATATTAAACCCTATTTTTCTAAAAATATCCTTCATAGAATTTAAGTAGAATTAAGTAGAGTTTAAGTAGTTTATTTAACCAATGATATACTGTGTATATTCCTTGTAAGAGATATATCTTAATTGTACGAAGTATAAAATACTAAGAAATAAAATAAACACAACACATAAAGACACTTTTATTTTGGAATCGATGTTCAGCTGGATTTGAAATTGGTTTTCCAACGTAATAATACAATATTGTTTAGTGAAATATAACGCTTTCTAAAAAAAAAATATTTGGAAACCCACCACACATATATTTCAGACACACATTTTAGATTTGAGCATTCGCTTCAAATTGTGTTGTTACAAGTGGTTTCTTACTAAAAATATAAAATTAGCAATTACCCACGGATTTGCTCGCAATTTTTCATTGAATAAGTCGCATGCTTATCCTTTTTTAAATACATAATAAGCGTTGCTGAAAATAAATTATGATCAATTAAATGTGTTTCAATTTCTTGATATATTTCACAGAAATTGTAATTTTAATTTAACAGGAAGGTTTTAAGACCCTGAAAGTCAGAGAGTCAAACAGGTTTCGTGTGTTCCAATAATATGAGTTTCTCTGCAATATCCTATAATAATAAAAAAATAGCTCTAACCATTTCAGCACACTTAAATTATTTTCGGTTAGAATGGAGAAATGCTATCTACATGGTGATTCAAAACTAAACGGCAATCTCTCGAGAGCTTATTTTATAGCTAAAAACAGTAAAATAAGTTCATATAAAACCATATGCCCCGGAAACGCTTCGTTAGCGAGTTAACTGCCCTAGCAAAAGATTTCGGTCCGCCCGGATTTCAGACCCTAGGAGAAGTCAGCCGTATAAAAAATGAGTAAAGTGTAGTTACAAAGATACAAACGATTGTTTTTTTATGTTTATACATCTGAAAAAATTTATTAAAATTCGTCCCAGAACTGTAAATGTTCAATACTTTTTTTTCAGAGATATCTTACGTAAAACACAAGAATTGGTGCAAGCCAGAAATAACCAACATTTTTGTGTTTAAAACACGTAAGATTAACTTCCATAAATGTTAAATAAAGGTCATTTTTTTTCTTAAAACAGATTTGTAGAAATTTAATTCTGAAAATAATCATGGGGGGGGGGGGGGGGGGGGCGGGGGGGGGGGGGGGGGGGTGAATTACTTAGGAAAAAATTAATAAATAATAGATATTGAAATTTAGCTTTTATTTAAAAAATAAAACAGACGCACAAAAATGCATATTCTTATCTGCAAAAAATATTAACAAATGTTTGGTTGTTGAGTAAAGACTGATCATTTATTCAACACTTTATATATCGACAATTTTCTTTTGCAAAGGTTTGGCAATATCAGCTGATCAACAATTAAGTTGCATGAATAATATTTTGAATACCTTTATTGGAGATTCTTGTATAGTCGGCGTGTGAAGATTGTATTTTGTGAGATCCAGTTATTATTTGGAAATATTTTATACAAGAGGATAATTAAATATTAAATATTATTAATATTTATTTATAAAATATTTTTAATAAATATTTTTATAAAAGTGTATGTAATTATCTTAGTAAATAATGGCAGAAATGTAAATGGTATGTTATTCGTTTTGATAGTATACGGACATGATACTGATTTACGCAAAGTTTAACAATAATGGTTTAGCTGCAGTTCAGCATATCGTGAAACTTTTCCACATCGTAAAACACCTGTTTCGCAAAACATTTTGAAGCTGTGGAGACTACATAGAGAAACGGTAGCTTTAAAACCGAAAGCGAAAGATACTTTTCGTCAAACGTAGCGCAACGGAACTATAATAAGAACAAGCCAATAAATAAATGGCGTAGAATTAATCACTCACCACAAGCACGCAGACGTTATCAAGTCAAGTTAAATATTTGGCCAGTCAAGCGTTATGGCGACAACATTCATGAAACACATTGTTACCCATTTACCATTTATAACACGTGTTTCAAGACTTATTACCAGCAAGATCATTAATACAACTGGAATGATGTTCGCTTGCTGCTGGCCGCTGGTTAGGAAGAAATTGGTTTACGACATCAGTATTCTTTCTTTTCATCGGCGTAATCCGTTAACAGATGAATCCTGTTTTACTACTAAAAGGAATTTGTAAATTTTCGTAATAACACAACCCCTATCCCCCCCGTCCCTACAAACACAAAACCCCCCACCACCACACCCCCCACCCCAACTATTTAAACAAATAAACACGCTCACTAACCCAGCATACCCCCCCCCACCCCCCACCCCCCACCCCCCCCCATACCCCACCCAACACACCCACCACCCCCCCATACCCCCCCTACCCGAGACACCCCCACCCCCACCACATCAACGACCACCCCTAACTTATCAAACCCACCCCCACCCCCTCACCCCACACCCCTACACACTACCCCACCCCACCGACCCAACCTTAAAAACCCAAATACTACACCGCCACCCACATAACCCCACCCAACATACCCCACACCCCCCCCCTACTAACACCACCCACATTTTAAAATCACCCCACCCTACCCCATACCCACACCCCCAAAACCCACCCCCCAATAAAACCACTACCCCACCGTCACCCCACCACACCAAAACACCCCCATAACTTTGGGGGCGTACGAACAACCCACATAAACTGCGACGAGGGACATTTTCAAAAAACATACATATTCAGTCAAATGTAATGGCTTGGTGTACAGGGTGATAATTTGATTGGACCCATTTTTTTTCCATCCTCCCTAATATCGACTTAATGAGTAGCGTAACTTTAAATTTTTTTAAGAACAAAAAACAAACCTGCCTACCCACTGAAGTGATATTCCTGTTTCCAAAAACAGAATAAATGCATGGTTTTAAGGCACGAAGGAAGCACCTCCAAATTTTTCTAATGATGTGAAAAACTATTTAAAAATGATACATACGGTAGACAATGGATTGGTCGAAATGGACAGTAAAATGGCGCACACACGTTCTCCTGACCTCACGCCAGCAGCCTTTTTTTCTTATGGGGTTAATTAAGTACAATGTTTGATTCAAAAACGGATTAACACCATACGAGGAATACGTATCGCATTACAGAGGCGGCAGAAACTATCAAGAATGTGCTCCAAAGGTTATGAACACGCGCTAGAAAAGAGTGGATTTCGACGTGCGAATACGTCATTGCTAACAACGGAGGACAACTTTGAGTCAACTAATATAGGTGATTAATACAGTTTTATAAAGTGGTAAAATTACATTTTATGTTAATGTTCAGGTCTAAATAAATGGAACACTGTTACTCACAACCTAAACATTAGTTAATATTTTTTGCAGATAAGAATGATGAATTTTTGTGCGTCTGTTTCTTTATTTTTAAATAAAGCTAAATTTCAATAACCTATTATTAATTTTTTTCTAAAGTAATTCACATGAATCTTTTCAGAATTAAATGTTTTTACAAATCCTGTTTTTAAGAAAAAATGACCTATATTTTAACATTTATGGAAGTAAATACTTACGTATAACACACAAAAATGTGTTTATTTTTTCTTTCTTTTTGCACCAATTCTTGTGTTTACGTAAGATATCTCTGAAAGTTATTGCAATACAGATCTGGGACGAATTTTAATAAAGATTTGACTAGATGTAAAAACATAAAAAACAATCGTAAATGTAACTTTGTAATACTAACCTTAACCCATTTTTGTTATTACGGCCTGGGCCTGACTTCACCAAGGGTTCTGGAAATCCGGGCGAAATCTTTTCGCCTATGGGCGTAACTCGCTAACGCAGCGTATTCCGGGCATATGGTTATATGAACTGTTTTACTTGTTTTTTAGCTATAGAAATAAGCTCCCATAGATTGCCGTTTAGTTTTGAATCACCCCCTGTATATCCGTAGTAATCTTAACCATAGTACCAATAGTGTAATATAATGCAGTATTACAGTATTTTTGATTAGGTAGTAGGCATGCTCATGTATAATATATCATTTCAGTGCTCTTTTGCTAGAGTTTAAAAATTCAAAAAAATTGCGACGGGGTCTAATTTCAAGTAAGACATGAAGAACAATTTTCGGTTCGAACAAAATATATTTCATACCTTATAGTAGAGTTCGCCTTGTTGCCACGATCAAGAAAGAATATTCACACGTTCTGAAGAGTATACTTTGGTTATTAATATCCACTTCTGGGTATTCTAATTGAATTCAGATCCATGGCAATTCCTGTGCTGTATTAGCATTTAGATTATTGGCCTGATCAAGAAAATATTAATGTACGTGTTTGGAAAGTCTTCTTTGGTGAAATATTATTAAATTGTGACTATTTTCATCTACTTTCGATCTAATGTATTTCCTAAGCCGGTACTCTGTCATGTGCAAAATACGCATGTTTATATAATAAAACCTTTTTAGGACAAGAAGTTAAAAAAAACATAAATACGGGGTTTCTAGAAGTTAAGCCCCTTTTAAAATTCATTTGTGTGGTAGGTTTTGATGAATATCCACTTTTGCTTTGAGGTAAGTTATGTCTGTGCCAAATTTCATCTTTCTAGGACATCAAGAAATTAAAGAACAAAAATATTCTAGGTGTTTATACCCAGTTTCAAACTCTATGCATGGTTGTCTTTTTGAAAAATATTTTGTGTGGGAGAGCATGTGAGTTTAAGTGTATAGTTGTAAGACAACGAGAGATAAAAAATAAAAATGGCGTTCTTATAAAGGGTATTAACCCCATTTTAACTCCTATGGATATTTGCTCTTAATTAAAATAGTTCATTTATTAAATTAAAGTACTGAGGTATAGGAGTGCCAAATCTCAACGTTCTGTGATATCGGGAAGTTGAATAATTAGTGATAAGTGAGTGCGTGAGGGGTTTGCCTTTTATTTATAGAATTGGAAAGGACGCTTTAATTAAAGAACAAGTTCAGATAAGAAAGTTAGTTAATAACGAACGATGGCCGAGAGAACCTACCATACCCTACTGATTTATGCTCAATAAATAACGGAGGAAAATAAACTAAAACTTGAAGTCGTTTGTTCGTTATTGGTATAAATTCTTGTGCGGTCAAGCGGATAACTTCGGGACGTGAACAGAACTGAAACCGCAATATTTCCTGTTTGTGTTCTCAGAGCCCTACAATCTGCTTGCATCACAATTTACACCAATGATTTATTGGTGAATCCCAATAGAGGAAACCATCCCCTTGCACTGATAACCAAACCGGAGACAGTTATACGTACCGGCCCTAACCCCAAGAAGACGTGTGTATTTTAGAAGGGTGGGGAATTTTTATGTAAAAGTCCTACACAATTCTTGGATTTACAAAATTGTGCCTTTCGTATCAATAACATTTTCGGATTTGCTTCAAAAATTTATTGTATTCTGCTTTCACACTTTTTAACTAACTCCGTAATTTATAAATTAGAATTAAATTTCTAAGTACAAAATTGGAATACTAAGGGATATAATAGTTACAAATTTTAAACCCATGCCACTGATTTATTTATATATATATAAATATATATAAATAAATATATATATATAATACGGAAAGTAAAATGTGACTATTATTAAGTTATTGTTATAAACAACACTATTAATATTGTTAAAAAAATATAAAGTACACGGTGTAGTACTGCATAAATTAATTACTCAAGTATTTGTTTAATCGACAAACGGATAGGCGAACAGCTGCAAATATGAATATGTCTAGTTTATTTGTAAACTATACATCAAAGTATGTAATCAAATATTGTAAACTTATTTAGTAAATCTCATAAAATTTTAGCTACCTCATAATAACCTGTTATTATGTTAGGGATAAGTAAAATTTAAAACAAACCAAGTTAATTTTAACGTCTTTGTTTTTCTTATATTTACTGTTGAGGTAACTTTAATACGATTTAAAATTTTATTTCTGCTTTGGTTTATAGACTGGAATGATAATTAGCATTGGGAAGAATATATATATATATATATATATATATATATATATATATATATAATAGTGTATAGTGATGCATAACTTTAATATGTATACGCCCATGGACTAATATTGTATACTGCAAGTCCAAACTGTGCATTTTTATGTTCTCTATAGTAGAAAAGAATGATTTATACCATATAATCCGTTCCATTTATGAAGCGGCGGAAGTGTTGATAAAAATAAGGTCAGTAAACTCAAAACGATGAGACAGAATCAATAATCTTATCGACACTCCAATTACTTTCGTGACAAAATAACGTATTGCTCAGAGAAGAGAGAGATATAATCTTTATTTTTTATAGAAACTCCATTCTCGTCTTATTATTCACATGGCCAGTGAGAAAAATTGTTATGAAATCTCCAAATTATGCCATTTTGGTAAGGTATTTGTGTTTTAAACGTGCTGATAATTTGAGGTGTTTAATTGTAAAAAAAAAATAATTTGATATTTATTTTCTAGAACACGAAGGATGATAAAGAACTCTAGTGTCCGCCAAAACGCTTAAATAGGGCATTGATCCTTTCAATGCTTTACTACATTGGGAGACCATTTAAAAATTTGAGTTGAAATTACCATCCAACATTGGGGGATATCTATTAAAATTTTTGAACATACCAAATCGCTGATATTATTGTCAGATAAAGTCCATTCGTTACTTTACTTCTAATGTCATCGTTTTGAAACCAACCGACACAACGGTGTAGAAAAATTAAAAGGTTTTATAGAGAGCACGTTAACCTCCTGGTTTCTTCATCCTCATATCAGTTAACTAACTGTGCCGGAGCTCTTCAATTAAAATGCAATGTAAACATGTATCTTGGAGGTCTGAGTTGGATTAGAAGATTTACAGCACGGGATGAACTGTTATTATCGCCGGTTGCACAGCAGTATTGTACTTGGAATTGGGTTGTGGTCGGGCATAACACAAGTTTGGTAATTATGAAATGGATGTTACATTGTTAGGTTGAGAAAAAAGTTAAAGACAAGAGTACAACATTAAATTCAAACCACATCAACAGTTTACTCAAAAACATTTATCACCCTTATCCTTTACGGCATGATGGTAATAAAGTTAGAGTGCAGTGATAAATGTTGTAAAAATGTACACGGTTATTAAGGCCACATTACATTTATACTAATTAAATTATGAACTAGAAACAAGTGTCTTCTTAAAACAGCCAGTAATAATAATTCCTAGTTAATTTACATTTCAATTCAACTTATATGTTTTTATATATATAGTTGTAACTATACCGCTATGTTTTAAAAGTTATTCATGCAGGTTTTGAAGAGATTTAATAAATAAAAATTAGCAATGAGGTGTTTACTCATTGTATACAAGTTAAATTCACCACAAGCCTTAGCCGATCCTTACTATTGGTGCCACAGAACTTAACTTCAACTTGCTGTCACATCCTCCAAAGGCCAACTGTTACTTTAAAATAAATTCTGCTGTTTTTAAGTTGTTTATAGGATAATATATGTTTAGGAGAGTTTAGTAATAGTAATCAGTAATCCTACATTGCATTTTAACAGGAATTATTAACAGAATTTAATATTTGTTAATTTTTAAAATCATTTGATTTTAGCTATTTCTGTAATCTTTGTTCTAGAATATATATCAGCATTCAATAACTTTACAATACTAACTTTTAGAGTCTTTATATAATGATTGTACCTAAATGGACCACAAAGAACAAGTCAGGGACGAGAAAATAGTAACATACCTACGAGATTCAAAATGAACGTTTTGGGGAGGAAATATTCGACTGTACATTATTTGATACTTACTTTTAAAACATTACCGAATTTACAGCAAGAGGATTGAGTACAATTTATTTTATAAAAATATCAAAAAGAATATGAAATTGATGCTTGTGTTTTGAAAGACTTATTTTAACTGAATAACACACGCATGTAGTGTTACAGGAGCTAGGAGTGTTGCTTTTAAATAACTATCAACAATAGTAAATATAAATGACGTTACAATATAATATATAGTATAATACAAGAATTACACTCCTATATAAACATATAAACACTCGTATATAACATTCGCTATTAAAATATTATTACTAACCACAAAAAACCCTGCATTGCGGACTGTTTTGACTTGCATAAAGTATCAAACAGCGTCAGCGTTTTCAACATATCTGACATCAATTACTTATACGGGATATTCAACACCAACAGCTTATACACACCCCAACGAAAGCATTGGAATGCAGGGTATTTAACAACATTGGATTGGATAGTTAATTTAACTTTTTTTTTAATTTAATTTATATGTTTTAAAAGTTCATGAGATAAAGTTTGGTCACACAAAAATTAAACAGCATGTCAAACTGTCCAAAGAACTTTTCAGAGATAATTATGAGATCGTTATTCGTAACAAGCTTTTACGTTTTTTCCCCTTTTTTAGACAATTGTTCTTTCTACATGCCACGCTCTATGCTATGTGTATAAACATTGGAACGGGGTTGCAGGCGGTGTTTTGGATGTTTGAAAAAGTTATGTCTCTTGTGTACTACTATGATTTTGTACCTAAGATAATAAATATCATCTTTATTTATACAGAAGAATGTATTAAGATTATATTAAGAAGGTAGAACTTTCTTAATAAAAATTCCTTAATACTGTAATTTAAACGTGAAGGGATCTGCATTGCTTACAGGTCGCGTCTTCTATTCATCCCTCAATCTGTTTATTCCGGGGCGTGAGCAGAGCAGCTATTGTCAGCATTGAGACGGGAGACAATAGCAACAACTACTCTACAGACGTTACACAATTACAATTCCACCGTACCCCGGGGTATTATGAGAGTTGTACGTGTCACGGTGGCATACTGTACTTCAGTTTGCCAACTAACACAATGGATTATATTGTATGTTACTGCTGTATTATATTCTATTGTATTTATATTATATTCTGTCTAATCCGAGAACAATACGAAATAATATAGAAATATATGTTCAAAAGTAATCATTATTAACCACCATCGTAGTTTGTCTTTTATATTATTCGTGTACTGCTCTTTATTCATTCTAATTCGATGTAATTTGAGGGTGTATAGTAGGTTACTTATTAGTTGTAATACTTTTTAGGATTACATAATATGAGGGAAATAACATCACTCTACAAAAAAAGAAAGGAACTGGATTAAGAATAAGAATAATTTATTCACACCATAGAACTCAAAGATTTCTGTGCAAGTCAAAACATCAGTATCAAAAGTAATTATAAAAAGCAACGGAACAGCATACAATGTAAAGGTAAAACACAATAAATTCTTGTAACATTTTTTAAGTTACTCCTACTTCAAGGCAATCCATTAGACACTGACAATAGGCATGCAATTCTGTTCTAGGGTAATTCAAGAACCAGCTAAATACAATACACATTATGCATGTACAGTATGGACAAATTTTATCTCAAAGACAGCTCACTTCTAGTTAAATTTTACGATCGTATACAAGGTAGAACAAAAAAGGGACCCGATGGATTTCCAGAACTGATACATCTTTAACCAAAAATCTCGGGATAATGGGGTACAAAGTGCTGGTTGGTATTTCTAGTTTTATGCGGAGGAAACAGATTTTGGAGTAAGTGGGGTTTCCTTAGGTTTAAAGGTTTTTTCAAACACAGGTGAGTATTGTCTGCCTTACCCCGAGTTTACTGTAAGAAACTGGAATAGTGATAGCCTACAACTCTTCCAAAGTGAGTTGACTGAGATAGAGCCTGTTATTTTTCCTCGTGGTATCTTGAAAAGAAGCGATCCCATCCTGAATATCCTGTTACTCTGGAGGGAAGATTAAAAATCCTTGGGGTTTCCACATATTGCCCTCAATGATAAAAAAGTATGAATTATGACTTAAGGAAATTAAATATAGTGTTTTTAAATAAAGAAATGTCTCTCCCTACTGCCATATCTACCGTCACATAACCATCTAATTGTGCGTGTTTGGGTATGTTTTCGTGAGCGTGTGTGTTACTAAACACACTAATGTAAAAAACTACTGGACCGATTGAACTGAAATTATATATGGACATTCTTAGAATCCCTGCTTGTCAGGACGATATTTATTTCGAAAATCCCTGTCTAGTTCATTTACCCAATATTTAAATTTTTTTAACTGTTAGTTTTAAAGCAGAAAGTTTTGCAACCTGTGTTTAACACAAAGTAAGAAAATATCCAGGTAATAACATCAAAATTTTAGTAAAAATATACTTTTAATATACATTATGAGAAATACCAATCATGCAATATTTGGTCACTACTGTAATGCAGTTTGGTCACTACTGTAATGCAGATATCACAGAATAAAACCCCCGTTAATTGTCTTTTGACAGAATTAGATTGCCCTGAACGCAGTTACCTTGGATTTTTTTGGGACACAAAGTAAAATCATCTACGGCACAAAACATATAAAGACTAGACACATTAATGACCATAAGTATCCAATTTTTGCTATATTTCCCTTATGTTTTTGAAAACCCTATAACTCCAACTGTAAAATAAAATAAATAATTTCTAATCGTTCTTTAGGAAAATGTTTTTACATTGCCTAGAAATAGATCTAGGTTTCAATAAAAAAAATAAATGAATAACATTATATGAAGGTTAGGATAAATCTGTGTAACAAATTTATAATAAAACCTATTTTATTCCAGATTCATATAGTGTTTCTTACTGGAAATCTAAGATATTGATTTAATCAAACGTAACTAACGTATATTTAGTCTCTTTATATTGTGTTTTGTTTCCAACTAATACGTGTGATAAATATCGAATAATTGAGAACTAAATTAAAAATTTCACAGTTTTGTTTTTATATTGAGCAGTGTTCTACTCTAGTCTGTTTTAATCATTGAATTTTAATATAACCTGCGAATTCGCAGAGAGATATAATGAAGTACTGTCTCGGCTTATCTCAAATTTCACAAACAGATATCCGGAGTTGGTGAAACAAACTATGACTCACCGGTAAACCTTCTTTATCAGATGTGTTTAACTCGGCTACGGTGAGTGAAGATGGACAATGGATTTATCCTAACCTCAACTATGTTTGGTAAACAAAAATAAAATTTGGTTTTTGGATCCTTATATCTGGGTGAGCATAACTAAAACTTATAATTATATATTTTTTAAAAACAACATTTAATTAATTATTAAAGAATTTCAGTGTTGAGTTCAGGTCCATTTCATCTTCCGTATAGTTTAACGTCTACAATCTGATAGACACATAGTTAATTCCTCGATCTGTAGTCTAAAGAGATCCAGTAATCCGCTATCTCAACGCTTTAGTTATGCTGGTACGTTCAAGAACACCGAAATAATCAAGTATTACTATCATGTAATACTGTATAATTGTTGCTATGGATACAACCTGAGTGAATAAAATACCCCTTTGATGCAAGACTTCAATACTTTCTACTTTAATAACATTTAACAATATGAACATCAGAAGGATTCAAAACTCCACAGTATTTGTAGCCAGTTTAGATAACTTAGATAGATTACTAAAACTGTATTGTTAACTTCAAAATTGCTTTTCTCACAGTATGTTTTAATCTTGGTTCCACGACTAAAGGTTTACAAACCCGCGTTTGCTGTTTTTACTTGTCCTATGTAATTATGAACTTATGTTCTTTAGTTTGAAGTACAAACTAGCTTTCAAATTACTGGATTTGTGCTTAATATTATAATCGCCATTAGATATTATTCAGACCACACACATGTATATAACCGGTACTTCACGCCTTAGCAGACATAATGCCAAGTTCTTAAAGTTAATGGACTGTACTTTCACCGAGTAATTCAACGCAAGTAATGTAACAACACTACTGAAGGGTACAACACTGTGCATTTAGGGTGTTGTACGTGTCCAGAGCCTATCGTCTTTGGGAGTTAAACTAAACCTGTTATAAAACCACTAAGAGTTTAACGCTAAGGTTAAAAGTGTACAATGACTGAGGTCATTTGTGTTAAAGTTCTACTTCATGAACGTGAATAGACTAGTATAACACCAGCGAAGAGTGCTCTCATAGCCTCGGGCAGTGTACCTACAGAAGGGAAATGTAATAGGGAAGGGAGAAGTTAAATAATAGCAAGAAACCACAAACAGAAAAAGGATGAGTTTTTAATTTTTGTGAACGAGATCAAAGGCATTTTAAGTCTATAGCTGTTAGAACTAGTAGTTTAAGGTCAATAAGGCTAAGGAATTGCTAACTACAATAAGGATTTTAGTTAAATTCCGTTGACGGGAATCGGGAAAATG
The DNA here is from genome assembly GCF_021130785.1 of Homalodisca vitripennis. NCBI lineage: Eukaryota > Metazoa > Arthropoda > Insecta > Hemiptera > Cicadellidae > Homalodisca > Homalodisca vitripennis. The sequence goes on from NC_060213.1 coordinate 37,333,356, forward strand.
TGGTTTTGCGAGCTATTTATACAATGACTGGCCAGGAATAATTCTATAAACGTTTATACTTATTTTTAAAACACGTTTTATGCAAATTTTTATGTACTTGAAGTTAGATTTTGTTTTTTAGTTTAAAGTAACTATGTGTGAAACAAACCTACCCCCCCCCCACCCCCCCCCCCCCCCACCCCCCCCCCCCCCCACCCCCCCCCCCCCCCACCCCCCCCCCCCCCCACCCCCCCCCCCCCCCACCCCCCCCCATATTTTCAGAAATTCTGCAGTTATCACGTAACCAAATTAGTAACTTAAGATATCCAGCACATTCTTGTCTTGCTAGGACAATTGTTGTATTATACCTTGAATCATAATGCCTTGAATCTTCAGAGCAAGGAATGAAGATCTAAATCTTCTGGCATAAGGAATTAAGATGGCCATCCAGATGAGTCGTTCATGCAAGATCAGACACAAGCGTTTAATATATGTAACAGTTTGTAAGCTGGGTAGTCCGGATATTTACTTTTTGAGATGCCTCACTGGGAGTTGGCTTGATTTTCTTCTTCATTGAGGACAAGGTCATTGTTTATGTAATATTCACATGTACCATATTCATAACAGTGTAAGTAGATATCTCCAATGTTTCATCTGATTTGTTTGTTGGTGATGAGAACAGTGTCATAGGTATACACGATGGGATGACAAATGGCCTGCATGTACTTCCTAAGATCTTCAGTGTATAGCAAAAAACAGCACTGGACCCAATAATAAACCCTGAGGAACACCTCTATTTATCTTCCTGGAATGATAACCCAGTAGTTTTTGTTAGTCTATTCTTTAATTGCTTCAGCTCCACCACTTGAGCACAACCGTAAAAGTAGTTCACAAATCTCCTCAGCAGTATCTATGATTCCCACAGAGCTCAACTTTCTCACAGTCAGACCTTGGTCAAGGCAATCATAAACCTTGCTCAAATGAAGGAATACATTGCCTACAGTTTTTAAGTTCTAAATGATCAATAATGCATTCAACCAGCTCTTTTAGCTTTGTTGCTGACAGTACACCATGCTGATATTTAGGAAAAAGAGAATAATGTTGGAGATGGCTTAGAAGTATATATAGTACTAATCTCTTGATAAATTTGGATATGACTGTTACAAACAATGTTTTTTTTTTCAATCTCAATTAAGCCTCAGCTTCAGATATGCCGGCTTCGAAGTGCACTGGTTTTTATTGTCAAAGTACATGATTGGACCTCCCCGGGATGTGAACCCGTGATCTCTCGGTTAGAGAGCCGAGACTATAACCATTAGTGTACGGATATACTTTTGAGATTATCAATTTAGAGGGAATAAGCCTTGAGATAGGGATTTGTTTATTATGTTTGTCAATGGCCCAGAAATCAACTAAGCAAAAAAAGCCTTTAATATCTCAGATGAGACCATTAATTAATTCAGAATGTTTTGACTTCATGGCCTTAATGATTTTAATTACCTCTTCAGTGTTAGTTAGCTGAAGTTTGGAGAGTATTACATAGGGTTTACGATTTTGTTATAGTATACATAACGAATGTAGCAGAACCAGTATGATTAGCGTTTTTCATTACATCATCAGCAACATAACAAAGAAATTGTGTTATCTTATATATTCTACTTGTACGTGATATGCATAGTATAATACTGTAGTTAATTTGGAATATAAATATATGTTAAATAGAGTAGGTCCACCAGTTTTTTTTACATCTCTCTTTGTCCTTCTTTAGATATTTAACTTTTTACATTTGTTTAAATATAAATACTTAATACAGTTTCAATGATAGTTTAGCAAGAATCTGAAGAGCCTTGATATATTAGTTACTGAAATCTTTTTATATTGCCTTAAAACTCCTAACAGAAACAAAAATGAGTATTAAAAAGTGGTTTAGAGAAAAGAAAATTATATTTTTTAAATGAGTAATCTTATCAAACATTTTAATGGACTCCTGAATTTAGAATTAATTTATTTATAGCGATGACTTTCATGGGTATTTACCAATGTTGGATTATAAACAAATAACTTAAAATATTTTAATTCTTTAGTTCTTGTCTGGATATTCAAATGTATGTTTAATATCTGTCAAAAGCAAATGTTCACATAGTCGTATAAGAGGAAAATATGAGTTGATGATTAGCAAGAGACAGAGCAAACGGATGAGATATTTACCTCCTCTGCGATTGTCGGAAGGATGTGATGACAACACCGGCCTTGCTGGAGTTCTGTGGTGAGTCATGCTGGAAGCTGGTTCTCTGAGAGACACTCCCGCCTCCCTCTCCATCACCCACCAGAGAGCGCCTGGCACTGTAGCCGCTTGTAGTAGTTCTGGGAACACAAGGTTTTAGTTGAGGTCATGTTTTAACACAATTCTTGTTGTAAAAAGAAAGAGATCTGTGTTAAAAAGAAAAACAATTGAAGATATACGATGCTAGTATGTAGCATGTCATTCAACATATTTCGAGTTCTTTAAACAGTTTCATTAACACTTTAACTGTGACACGAGTCATGTACTGACTATAGTGCAACCAGCGCAGGCAATGTTTAAAACTAAAATACATCTCTACATACGGAATATATTGTTAATAAGTAGGCTACACTGTGACACGAGTCATGTAAGAATGTTAAGTTCAGTTCCAGTTCATCTTCCACTTAATGCAGTGCCAAGATGAAGTAGTGTTCTCATTGTCTCATCTTGATGACATTTGTTTGTAGGCCAGGTGTCTTTGATGTCAAAATGATATCGAGAGTTTGTTTTAAGCTTCTTCGTCGCTGACTGTTTTCGATCTCTTCTTATGGATGTCGATTCCAGATTACAGGAGTCAAAATCTGTCACAGACGCTGTACTAAGTGGAAGGTGAACTGGAGTTGAACTTAACATTCTTATTGAATAAACCCTTTCCCACCATTGCTCTACGTTATGAGTCATATACCGACCTTTGGACATCCAGGATAGTAGCAGGCTGCGTCTACCAGTGTCAATGGGTTAAACTTGTTTTATGTTTATTTATGTGTATAACACCTTTTTATCACGATTGGTAGCTAACATTTGTATTGAAACAAGATGATATGGTTTTGTGCTATGATATATGTGCATTGCATAACCTTACAACATAACTAACAGAACGGCCGAAACTGACTGAACACACATGTACCTTCACTTCATGACTTTTCAGAATGTCCACCTTATGTGCATGTTGCGTAAGCTTATAATCAAACCCCTTTGAGACTTTAGGTTATAGTTCTAACTTGAAATGTTGGAACCACTCACTATCCCTAATATAAAAACATATGTAGAAAAATCAAAAAATATGGATAAAACCCAAAAATACCTGTCAACAGGCACATAGTAAGACTTTATCTGAGGTGAAATTCATTGATAATAGCATTGCATTGATAATAGCCTAGCCATACTTGGCACATTGACGGTCTGCTCGGAAATCAGTTGGCTCGACCACAATTTGTCCAAGAATTTTGTAAACCCAGGCGCTAAACTCCTCGAGGTGATGAGAGCCAATTCTCCACAATTGCAAGACTAATGGTTACTTGGAGGAGTTATGTATATCCATACTTCTGGTATGCAGACTGATTTTTGTCATACTTCCAAGCTGCATGACCTGCCTGCCGACCATCAGTCATGCTCGTGAATGCCTATATTGATGAATTGGTTGTCAGGAACTATATCCTGGCCCTTGATTTTGATAAAATGAGCCGGAAGTACTTCACAAGATACAGCATGCATTTAATGACAAGAGGCTTCTGAACTGATTCAAGATCACCTCTTTTTGATGTTTGTCACAGAAATAGCCACAGTTTTATGCAGTCATGTACTGTGAGAAAAACTGTTACAGGTGTTTTTTAAATTGTCAAAGCCACTTTTAAATAGCTACCAGACTAAAAAAAGAGAATTTCAGACACATCAGATGTTGCTGTAGATGAACTGGGTACAAATCCAAGTTGAATTGATAACATTTACATTCAAATATTGAAAGAATCAAAGCTTAATACACAATTCATAAGAAAAAATTAATTTAGCGTTTTAATAATTTTGTAGTTATGGTATGAACACTCTCTTTTGAATACTTGCCTTATAAGTGTGAAATGAAATGAAACGTGTGTATATTTAAATGAATCACCTGCATTACAATTGATGCTGAGCGTGAAGACGAAGCACTATAAACCTGCGGTGGATGAATCTCTCCATCATCAGGCCAGTCGGACCGGTCTTCCGAAAGACCCACCGAGCTACTCTTGCGCTGTGTGCTTTCTATACTGTATCTCTTTCGCCCTTGTCGGCTGTAATGATCCATTCTTTATTTAGAAATTGCTATTGACATAATTAAGAATTTGTTTCTTTTACATTGTTAATGTTAAAACTATTTGTCCCTTACTATAGTCTAGAAGTAGTGACATTATTGAAAGGAATGAAAAATAATGGTTTTCAAGTTTTATTGAACTGCAGAAAAGGGATAGCAGTTTACCATAGAATTAACATAGCCATATAAACTACGTGAAAATCAATTAATTTACCTCTACATCTTCATTTCTATATTTAAATTAAGAAACCAATGTTCATGAGCAACCATTCTAATTCTATTAGGCATAATGTTATTTATAGAAAACTTGTAAACTAATTCAGGTATATTGCGTAATTTTCATTAGCAAGTGTGGGTAATTTTAACCTCTTGTGATTGTATTATTATTGGAAATTGTAATAAAAGCAAATTACCTTAAAATCACTGGGCTCATGTTCATTATCACAAATTTGTAAGACCAAAATAAAATCGTACTCACCTTTCAGCCTCTTTTGGAACAGCCTCTTGACCTGGAGGTGTCTTGGATGGTGAGGTCACCTTGGATGGGGAAGTGCGGGAGGGGGAGGTGGTCTTGGAGGGAGACGTGACCACAGTCTCGGTACTGGGAGGGGAGCTAACTTTTTGCTGGTGTGTTTGGGTACAATCCTGACTGCTGGAGTCAGAGCCCGAGGAAGCCACCAGAGTAGTTGTCGAAAGGTTGCTGGGAGACGAGGGGGCGCTGATCACAGTCTGGTCTGTAATGCAATTCAAGACAACTTAGCTCTTAAGTGCTGTATTTTAAAATCTTTTCCAGATCAAAAATTAGAAATTTTGTGTATTATAATTCCAGTGTAAATCAAGAGGTACAACGAATTAGGTCATATTTGAATTCTACTGAAATCAAAGACAACTATTCAGTAATTTAAGAAATGCCATGTTATCTGCTACATCAACCACTGTCAGGTTTGCCCTCTGTCACACAATCACAATAAGTTGTATGGTATTTTATTCCTTACGGGTTGCCTCACCTGTCAGAGTCTCGGAACTAGAGCTGCCAGCCATGGTGTTAGGTATTGTCAGCATGTTGGTGTCCACCTCCTCCACTCTGATGCTGACCTTACGTCTTGGACTCATCACAACTGGGCTGTCGCGAACAATCACTGGCATTGTCAATTGCTCCTCCTCAACTACATAAACACAAAACGTATTTACTAAACTAACTGACACGACTGTGTTAGTAAATGTCTCAACTGAAACACAACATTGCTATGGTATAACTATTATATACACAAACTACAACTGCAGCTAGAGACTGATAATGGGACAGAGAACTGCAGTAACAAAATAATAGTGGTGGATGTCAAGGACGTAGCCAGCAATGAGGTCCAAGGGGTCCTAGACCACCCCCAAATTTTCAATTTCTTAAATTATTATTTTAGCAAATGATTATTATTATTAGAAATAATTCAATGTTACTGACATGTACTGCTGAAAGATCGTTCTCAACATTGAAATGGGTCAAGAACATTTTAAGGAAAAAATTGAGGAATGAGTGATTGACTGCACTTGCCTTAATTAATACAGGAATATATCAGTCATCTTGAACCCCCCTAAATTTTTTCCTGGCTACGTTCTTGGTGCCATAGACTACTGATATTTCCACGTTATCTGAAGTCAGATCTAGATTAAGTAGTTAATCATAGTCAGACTGCTATATTCCATAGTATGTATAATGTACCACAAAAATAGTGTCACTTCAATAAAACTAGTTTTAATCTAAATTTAAAAAAATGTGTTTAAAAATAGTAAATCAACCTACTCAAGTGTACTGTAGTATATAATACAATAACTTACATATTGCTCACCAACTGCTAACTATTAATTTAAAATTAATTAACCGAATTAATTCTTTATGTTTTCTTAGTACAAAAAGCTTATAAATTGCTATCCTAATCCTATAAGCACCTTTGCGCTACTTCCGAAGTGGCAGGATATTCTGGATGGGTAAGGTTGAGCGTAGGGGCTACCTCCTATTGAGATCCACAAGGAAGAATTTAGGGCACTAATCTCAAGTCATGTCTCCTCGAAAGAAGGGGAGGTCAGCTCTGAACCATCCTCTCCAGTCAAAGCAGGCAGGAGATGGCACACCCTTGTTGAGGGTAGCAAGAACCTCTGATACTTATAAAACGAACCCCCCCACCAAACTCCAACAGTCATCTCCCGTAGCAGACTTGACCTATCGAATTACCCTTGCACCCCAGAATCTCTACATTTGCGCTTAGTGATGTGTTACTCCTGGATATCCATAAGGTTGCCCAGATTTAAGTGACACAACGGTTTTTGCTATGTCCAGTGGTAGGTTCAAATGAAAGGTATAAACCAACCAGAAGTAATCCCTGTTGGATTAAACCGAATTAATTAGCATTAATATAAAAAATCCTGAAAGAACACAGAGTTGACTTGATAACCCCCACAAACTTTATTTTTAATTTGAACAGATTTGTTTCCATTAAAATTGTTTGGTTAATGATATAAATATCTCAGACCTCTATCTATTTCTTATAAAATTAGAGATTGTGTTGATCAATATTTCTGTTAAAATGAGTATTGTGTGTATGAGTGTTTATACCACTTTGAAGTAATGGATAAAATAATTGTTTTACATGTTTAATTGATTGAAAAATATGTGAGCAAAATATATAGTTAGAAAAGTGCGTTTGAATATAATTTGTATTTCATATTTGTTTTATGATCTCAGTTTTTAAATATGTGTGAATTTAATTAAAGATTTCTTTAGTCAACATTTCTTAATCCTACTTAATTATGAAAGTTTATACATATTTTATATCTGCTGCTGCTCGATAAACTTCTATCTCTGCCTCTCTTACTATATCTCTTAAAACGGATTTAATATTATTTTATTTTAAAAACTTTCTAAATCTTTTTAAAGTATTAATTTTACTTGAATCATTAAAATCAAGTTTTGAAAGTTGTATGGGTTGAGCATTATCATCTGATATTTGAGTTAGATATCTGTTGTATATAATTTTGTACCATCCATATAACATTTTACACAATAGTAATACAATATGATTTGACAAATTCAGTTATAGATAGTTATATTTTTGAAATATATCTGTTTGGTTTTTATTTCATAATATCACAACTTATAATTTCAGTCGCAATACTTACAATGTTCATTTTAAATTCTGTTAATAAAATAGATTTCCTAATAATTGTAAAAATATTGTCTTTTTAACTAGATTCAAAGAGGACTGTACCACTGTTTTTATATTTTAAGTGAGAATTTCATTATTCTATTTACTATTTAGTTCTATGATTCAATTACATTGGTGGCACTCTTTATATACACTTCGCATCCAATTAATTATTGTTTGGAGCTACGCATTATTATTTCACGGAAGCAATCTGGTGACTGGATATTCAAAATATGAATTCACCATTCATTTGCATACCATTGAATTCATTGACAGTATTATATGCTAGTACTTCTACTGGCATAATTTGCTTCAATGGTAACAAAATTAAACCATCGTCCGATAGAACAGAAGTTAGCCAGCTGCCATTCATGGAATCTTTGCCATAATTTAGTTAGGATATTATTGTTTAATTGGGTTATATTTGAAGTGGCAGCAGTTTGGCGTAAAGTTTGTAATATTAACTCTAGACACATACTTAAAATGTTGGCACAAGTTTTTAGAATCGGCCTATATTCTTAAATTCCAGATTCAAGATCTTTATTAGTCATTAAGCACAATAAAAAAGTGCAACAGACATTGTCAGACATAATTAAATCATTAGTTAAATACCAGAGAGCCTTCAAAGTTATCTAAGAAAGGTTTTGAGTTTTAAGAAAATATTGTTCTACAAAACCCATTCGAGTGCCCATCGCCATTCCTTTAATTTGGAGATAATTCTAATCCATGAATTTGAAGTTTACCATCGTTAAAATGAAATGAATGAGTGAGGTTAGAAAGTTTGTTGAAGGTTTAGAATACTAATCCTTCAACAAATAATATATTAGGCCTTGTGTCAAGACAATGTCTGGCAGTTTCCAGACCACCTTGAAGTGGAATGTTTGTGTAAAGCAATTCTACATCTATTGTTACAAGAATCGTCTCATCAGGAAGTGGCTGGTGAACATCCTTGAGTCTTGATACAAAGTGTTCGGTGTCTTTGATGTAGGATGGTAGATTTCTCACCAGGGGTTGGAGGTTGTCATCTACCAATGCTGAGATTCGATCAGTAGGGGAATTGATACTTGCAGTGATAGGCCTGCCAGGAGGCGGTCCTGATGATTTGTGAGTATTTGGTAAATGGTAGAAAATTGGCATCTTTGGTGCTTTTGGGACAAGAAGATTTAGCACATCCTCTGAAAGATCCTCATGATCAGTCTCTTGAGTGAGGTAGTCAAGGATTTCTTGGTTAAATTTGGATATTAATTCTTCATCAATTCATTTGTATGTAGAACTATCCTTAGCTGTATTTCTGCTTCTTTTACATAATCAACCCTATTTAAAATTACAATAACATTGCCTTTGTCCGAAGGCAAAATCGTAATTTGATAATTATTTTGAAGTGACCTTGATTGCTTTTCGTTAAGCTTGAGAGATGTTTTTGGATTTAGGAAGACTGTCAGGTAGATCTCAATTTGAAATAACTGCCAAAATTAAACTTATGAATTGTTCAACAGGGTGTTCTAATGGAAGTGGTGGAGGTTGCCATCCTGAACGGTTTTTGAATTTTAGTAAACATTGAGGAATTGAATTTGATTATCACAATGACTTTGACTGAAACAACACATTTTATTGTTATGTTTCTTGTGAATCATAGCATCTTCTTCAAGCATCAGTTACAAAGTTAATGAGACTAAATTTGTGTGGGGTAGGAGAAAACGTTAGGCCTTTTTAATACAATACTTTCTTTATCGAATGGTTTGTAATTTGATACATTTTCAACGTTCATCAGAGAGTCGCCAGGTTTATGATAATTTTGATTTAATTTAGAAGAATTCTTATACTGTTTTTTTGTGTGTGTTTTTTCACTTTGAAACATGCTTTGAGATGAAGTTTCATTAATTTGAGGTATCATGACAAATTTTTTGTTCTGATTTAAACGTGTGAGGTCATTATGTAGCACCGACAGTTTACGGAGAAGTTTTTTAAGATTTTGACGTGACAACGTCTTAAATTAGGTTGCGGCTCGGAGTCACTCATGAAAAAGTGTAACGCCCGGTAAAACGTTACCGGCGGTCGGGGGCGTAACGACGATGCCCGTCCAGTGGGTCCGCCGCACGGGATCCGCACGGGATAAAGCAGATAACTATGTTTATTCGTGAAAATGTGGAGTGCTTAGATTCGTCATTTACAACAACTACAACAATAAAGGTAAATAATTGTACACTGATATTTCATTATCGTAAACTATGATTGATTGATTAATTGTTAGATTGACACAAAAGTTGAGAAACTGAGTTTATAGGTTATGTCATACTATTGACAAATGTTGATAGTGTTAAGTAAATTATTAGTTTAAATCACTCTGCAATCAATCGTAATTCAGTCGATTGAGAAGAAACAGCGCGTATTGCTAGTCAAACATTTAAAATAACAAATTATAACCTCTAACCTGTCATAACAATGCGACCAAACAAACGAACTAAACCGACCAATCACCACGCGCGGAGTTAGAATTTAACTGTGTTTAGCAAGAATTTCAAATTCCAATTTTAGTAAATGTTTTATTCAACTTTACCATTTACAATAACAAATTTTAATTAATTTCAAATTATGTACAATGTTTTAGTAAACAAAATATATTTCTATAGTTAAAATTTGTGCAATTCTTATTTTCATTCAATTCCTTGTTCCTATTGTGCAATTTAATAATATTCATATCAATAAATATTCTACCGAGAAAAAGACGTTGTCACGTAAAATCTTTGCCCGTAAAACCGACTTTACAGGCAACCATAATTTTTTTTTTACTCATAAAGCTTTTAGTACTAAGTAGGATTTCATCATAAAACTTAATAAGGTCTGTGTTGTTTTTGACATAAGAAAGTGAAATGAAAATCTTGTACGGATGTTCTCCATGCTCTTGTGCCAAAATCATATAAGAATTCAATACTAGTCGTGTAAGTTGTAGGTGTATCTAAAATTTTTCATGAGTTCATGTGAATTCTTCATTGTTTAAATTATGAGATATGCTGTTCAGAGTGGATTGTGAAGGTGAATGTTCGTTACCAGTAGGTTTGTTAAATCCTTAAGGTCTTGAAGTGTGTTGTCTAGTTGCTCAAATATTCATTCTGAGTAGTTTAAAAGATAACTACAATTATTACCTGTACAATATCGTGTCTCATTAAAACTTTTTCAAGTACCGTACACAAATATCACTGTATAAAAATAAACAAACAAATGATGAAACACCTAATAACAAACTTTGTAACATGTAAATAAAAGTTTTGATAGTCAGACAAATTTGGATTAGTTGTTAATTTTCAAATAAAATACAATTTTGAATTTTGGTACATTTACTAGATAAGAACCTAAGAGTTCAAGTAGAAAACGATAATGTAATGAATGTTAAGTCCCTATGGTTGTTTTGATTTTAATATAAGTTGATGTGCCAATTCAGAATTCCTTAGATTCAAATAATTTTGAGAGATATTTTCACAAGGTTTAATTTTGCTTATAGCTTTGAATTTATAGCAATCCTCAAAGCCTTTGTTATGGTGAATAGCATGTAAGGGTGATGGCTTTTTTAAATCTTTTTTTAGTGACACTACTTTTAAATTGATCGGTCTTATACATGATTTTGCAAATCATACAATGTGGTTTATTACATGGTTAAAAGCCAAAAGATAAATTTTGAGCATTTTTTCCAACTTAATTTTGGGCCTTACAAGCATATACTTCAAATTTTGAGGCCTTTTGAATACTATTCTAGGTGACCTGGATAATAATTTGTCTGTTAAGAGTGAGTTTATAAAGATTTTGTAGCCAATTTTCATAACTTTTGAATTTGTGCAAACCAGGATAAAATGTTGTTATAAATTTAGGGTCATTTTGGAAATGGTTTACAAAATTTGTAACTTTCTAGGTTTGTCTGAACTGCCGGTTTTTTGGGGTACTCCTGTTAGTAAGAGCGTTGGTAAGTTTGCTTTTATAAATTTTGAAATCTGAAATGTTTGTACATAAGGATTTGGTTCTAATGGAAAGTCTTTTAGGTATGGACTTTGTGATATGATTTGGATGGCAGCTACTGTAATGTAGATAATTTATTTTGTTAGTACCTACCCTTAACATGTATTTT